>NC_079190.1:512862912-512941912 GCF_029499605.1 Hyla sarda | reverse complement strand
GGCTCTGTATTGTAAAAAGGGCCTCGAGCTTTACTGCAGAATAGTGAGTGCAGCTCTGGAGTATAATACAGGATATAACTCGGGATCAGTACAGGATAAGTAATGTAATGTATGTACACAGTGACCTCACCAGCAGAATAGTGAGTACAGCTCTGGAGTATAATGCAGGATATAAATCGAGATTTTCCTAGCTTGTGACGGAAAATATAAGTTATATGAAGACAGGAGGCGAGTATCTTATGCATTAATCTTTCTTTATTAATGCCCATAGCAGAAAAATCAAACTTTTACTTTTAACGTCTTAAACAGAAAAAACTTTCCAAACTACAACTCCCAGCAGTCCCCTGGGATCCCTTCGGCCAATCCTAGCCCTGAAGACTCCTATAAAAGGGACTGCTCTCCAAGACTCCTCCTCTTTCTTGAAGCCATCGCCACCGCAACCGCAGGAACAATCGAACACTGATATGTCTGCATCATCGACCTTCCTTCGAAACTGGAACTACGGAACTCCAGCCAACGGAACCAAACAACCCGTCCCAACGGGGACATAACAGGAACATCTCAGCCGCCGCCCAGCAGGATCAGAGAAGTCTCAATAACCTGGAAGACAAAAGAAGAGGAACACCATAACAGGGTTGGGTTGGGAGGGAAGATACTCTCCTCCTGTCTTCATATAACTTATATTTTCCGTCACAAGCTAAGAAAATCTCGATTTATATTTCAGACAGGAGGCTCATATCTTATGCAAGTTGAAAGCTACTACAAACATAATAATGACATGTCATGAAAGGTAAAATACAAACAGAACAATTAAGACTGACAGTTTACAAGACCGACATGGACACATGAGACTCCGGCCTGAAATAAAATTGGCGAAAAGTCGCCGAAGTAACTACCTTGGTGGCCATAGCCCCTCTGGAAGAATGGGCACCAAACAATGAAACATCTATCCCGGCCAGAGCCATGGCGGATCGCACCCACCGGGCCAAGGTAGCCGATGTAACCGGCATATGAGGACAGACATAAGAGATAAGGAGCTGAGAAAAAGCCGGCGAACGAAGAGATGCTGTCTGTGCCTCGTATGCCTGTAGGCAACGGACAACACAGAGCCGAGGATGCGCGGGAAAAAACGGATAAACGACTGATTGGAGCCCCGTTTTAGTCCTTCGAACAACCGAAAACTGGACACCTTGAGGCGAAAACTGACGTCTCGAGATATCCAGGGTTTTAACGTCCGAAACCCGCTTTATGGATACGAGACATAAAAGAACAGTCAATTTAAAGGACAAAAGTTTTAAGGAAAGGTCATCATTATCGACCCAAGCAGAAAACATGTCCAAGAGTTTGGAAACATCCCAAGTTAACTGGTATTTAGGTTGAGGAGGACGTTTAAATTTAACGCCCCGCAGGAGTCGACACACCAGTGGATGTTTGCCAACAGGCAAAGAATCCACAGGACCATGATAAGCCGAAATAGCGGACCGGTAAACATTAATGGAGCTAAAGGATTTTCCTGACTCAAAAGCCTCCGCCAAGTAGTTAACAACTACAGAAACAGGCGCCTCAACGGGATCAATTTGCCGTTGATCACACCAGCGAACCCAGAGCCCCCAGGCTGATCGATATGCCGATCTAGTCCCGGGAGCCCAGGCCAAGGCGAGGAGATCTCTAGCTGATTTTGAAAGGATGTTATCCGCTTCTGGCACCCCGAAACCAACGACGCGAGGAGTGGAAGGTTGTTCTCCATCACCAGAGGGTGGAGACCCCTGGCCGGATTGGTGAGGAGATGGGGAAACTGGGGAAGTAAGAGGGGATAGTTGATAGTCATCCCCAGAATCAGGGGAAACCATGGTTGTGTCGGCCACCATGGAGTGATCAACACAATGGTCGCCCCCTGGTTCACCATATGTAGGAGAACTCTGGGGATCATAGGAAATGGAGGGAACGCGTAATGCGTCCCCTTCGGCCATAGTTGCCGAAAGGCGTCCACCGCACAGGCTTCCGGATCCGGCCTCCAGCTGTAGAATTGGGGCAGTTGGTGGTTGAGTCGAGAAGCAAACAGGTCCATAAGGAATGGACCCCAAATTTGCTGTAAGACTAGGAAAACCGCCCGATCCAGCTGCCAATCGCTGGAATCGATCAAATAGCGGGAATTCCAATCTGCTACTGAATTGGAAATTCCCGGAATGTATTCCGCGATCGGAATGATATCGCGAGCCAGACAAAAGTGCCAGAACTCCTTTGCGATGTCTGCGAGGATCCTGGACCTCGAGCCTCCCAAGCGGTTGACGTACTGAACCGCCGTCACATTGTCCATGCGCACTAATACACAGCAGCTTGATGTGTGTGATACGAAGCTCCTGATGGCGAAAAACGCAGCTAGAAGTTCCAGCGCATTGATGTGTAGTAGAGATTCCGCAGCGGACCACGTTCCTCCTGTGGAGGAGGTGCCGCACCGAGCGCCCCATCCCTGCCGACTCGCATCTGACTCTATTATGATGTCTGGGCTGGAGTTGAAAATGGTCTTGCCGTTCCATGCGACGGCATGACGAAGCCACCACTGCAATTCTTCCACGGCCTCCGGACAGAGAGATACCTTGTCCGCATATCTGAGGCCCTGGTGAAGATGGCTCGTTTTGAGTCTCCGAAGGGCTCGTTAGTAAAGCAGGGCCGGAAAGATTGCTTGGATAGAAGCAGATAATAGGCCCACCAGACATGCGATTATACGCAACGATACTCGGCCCTTGCGCAACACCGCCCTGATCTCCTTGCGGATAAGGGCCAGCTTGGGAGAGGGTAGTCGGAGGACCGCCTGATTGGTGTCTACCTAAAAGCCGAGGAACTCCATCTCCCGAGCCGGGACGAGAATAGATTTCTCGTGATTGATCAGGAATCCTAAGTCTTGAAGTAGGGAGACCGTCCAGTCCATATGAATGGCGGCCTGAGTTCTGGAACGAGCCATGATAAGTAGGTCGTCTAGGTATATGATCAGTTGTACGCCCCTGCTTCGTAGGGATGCCACCACTGGTTTCAACAACTTGGTGAAACACCATGGGGCGGATGAAAGGCCGAACGGGAGGCAAGTAAATTGCCACATCCGATCTCTCCAGAGGAAGCGCAGAAATCGTTGAGAGGACGGATGGATAGGGACGGTAAGATAGGCGTCCTTTAGGTCCACCTTGACAAGCCAGTCCCCCGGCCACAATAGATCTCGCAGGAAGTGAACCCCTTCCATTTTGAAGTGTCGATACACTACATGTTGGTTTAGATTTTGTAGATTTATCACTGGACGAAATCCGCCACCTAAGAGGTTGCTGAGGAATCTCGGGGAGAGGGAATCGACTTCTATGACCGCTTGTTTGGACAGAAGATCTTGCAGTTCGTTGTCTATAAGAGCAACGTTTAGGTTTGAAAACTGTATGGGGAACGGGATTACATTCAGCTCCGGTATGGAGTGGAGTTCTATCTGGTATCCCGCCACCGTATGGAGAATCCACGCGTCTGCCGTAATCGCAGACCAGGCGTGGGTAAAAAAACTTCAATCTGCCCCCCACAGGAATGTGATGATGTATTTGAATTGTGGTACTCACCAATGGATGGTCGGGATCGGGGATAGCCTCTGCCACCACGTCCTCTCCATGGCCTACCTCGAGGGGGAAAGAACGGCTCGGGTTGCGCCACTGTCAGCGGATAGGTTGGAGGAGCCTGGGCGTTTGGCCTATAGGAGTAAGACCGGCCGGCAGATCGGCCCCTACTTCTGCCGGCCTTGGAGAAAATTTTGGTCGAGAGACCAGACTTCTTTAATGAGGTTTGGGCCTTGTCTAAACTGGTGAACAGACCCACAAACTTATTAATGTCTTTGAGGTTGTCACCAAAGAGCATGCCCTCAGCCGAGGGTCCCGGTTCGGTTTCCGCTAGATGCGATAATTGAGGGCCTAGTTTCATAAGAATAGACCTGCGCCGCTCAGTTGAGCACGTGGTATTGGCGCAACCCAACATACACACTGCTCATTGGGCCCAACCCCTGAGCTGGGTTAAATCCACCGGTTGGTTGGTTGGTTGCAGCCGCCTGTTCGGACAGATTAAGAATTTTAGTAAGGGGACCGAGAACATCAAGTAAACGGTCCTGTATGGATTTAAAGGATCGCTCTATTCCTTTTTTGGCGTACTTGCCAGATTTCGTGAGGTATTTCATTAAAATGGGATCAACCTCGGGGGTGGTGGTCACCTTTTTGGGAATTGATGGTCTGGGGCACTCCGCCCTCAGCTTATTCCTATTGGATCTCTCAAGGGACCTACGGATCCAGTATTCTATAAAATTTGACACCTGTGGAAGGGGCGCCCAGTCCCCAGAGCGAGGATGAGAAATCGCGTCTGGGTTAAAGAAGGGTTCTCCGAGAGAATCCAGTATGATGTCGCCCTGGGATTCAGGTTTAGTGTCTGTAGAGAACGCCATAGTCCCACCATCCTCTTCTCCAGAGACAGACTCAGGGATGTCAGACAACTCAGATTCCGCGGAGGAGTCCTCCTCAGAGGAGTCCACGAAAGAATTAGGTTTGGTCCGTCTGGCGGCCTTATGCCTCTTGTTAGTTAACTCCTCGAGGCCCGAGGGTCGGAGTGAGTCGGAAGGATGTGTGGGTCGGCAGTCCGAGGTAGGTACTGCCCGGGGCACAAATTGTTCTTCCCCTGCCGGGGAGTCGGATGTAAGCACAGTGTGCTTCCGCTTGTGTGAGGCTTTACCTCTTTTAACCATAGGTCCAGCGCTGTGTGTTAGCGGAACTGGTAGTAGGGGCAGTGACTGTTGAGAGCCAGATGGTAGCACAGCGGATGCTAGGGCTGCCTGGACAGACTTGTTGATAAGCTCTTGGGTTTGAGCAGCGCTCAGAAAGTGTGCTGTGTCAGAAGTAGCCTCCATCCCTGGGGCATTACCTTCATCAGACATGGTTGTAACAATATGGGGGTATAACAAAGTATAGTATAGTACCCACTAGACTAGTAAGTTAGGTACCAACCCGGGTATAATATATATATAGAGAGAGGAATAAATCCTGATGATCTAATATAAAATTAATATATATATATATATATATATATATATATATATATATATATATATATATAAAGTTAATGTATATAGGTTGTAACAGGGAATCTAATAAGGCGCTCCTTACTGCTCAGGCTCCTATTCTCCACACCGCTCGCTTTGGACTGGCGATGCGGTGGGAAGTAACACTGAGTCTAGAGACGAAATCTCGCGAGACAGCGTCACCAAGCGCTGTAATTGGAGGAATAGAAGAACGCCACCCGTCCGATGCGCGCGAAGTAGACGCGGCAGGAGAAGGACGTGACAAGATGGCGCCCAGGTAAGATGGCGCCGTTTATTTGGGGCAAAGAACGAGCGCAATGACCGCCCCGATGTGCGGATTAACGCTCAGAGAAAAAAAATATATATATAAAAAAGAGGGGGTAGTAGAAGTGCAATAACAGCGCAATATAAACACAATATATAAACACAATATAAACGCAATAGAAGCGCAGTGTCAGTACTGAAATTCCGGGCACCGCGCTTATTAGAATGTGTATCTATAGTAATATAGAAAGTGGGTGTAAATATACTTGCAAATTAATACAAACAATAAATCATGTAAGAACATATACTTATCTGTGCTATGAGCAGAAAGAAAGAGGAGTCTCTTTCAGTACAGGATAAATAATGTAATGTATGTACACAGTGACCTCACCAGCAGAATAGTGAGTACAGCTCTGGAGTATAATACAGGATAAAACTCAGGATCAGTACAGGATAAGTAATGTATGTACATAGTGACCTCACCAGCAGAATAGTGAGTACAGCTCTGGAGTCTGGCCACTAGAGGGAGCATCTTCCTGTGAGTCTGCTGAGTGTGGAGGAAGTCGTTTGCTGGATTGTTTGGTGTGTGTGCGCTCTGAGCTCTGCCGTGTCATCTTTGCCGGACAACGTTCTTCCTTCCCCAGAGGGAGAGCGTGTGTTCAGGCATGAGCGAGGAGAGGAGAACCCCAACACCTGCCCCCCGAATCAGGTCCGCGGGGGGCAGGGGGAGCCAGCGACCAGGTGTGGAGGGACCAGCGTCAGGAAGTGCATCAGAGGTCTCCGGGTTGAGGCGCTCTGCCAGGAGGTGCAGCGATGCATCTCCAGCCACCCCTGAACCCGTAGAGACAAAGAGCAGCCGCAAGGCTGGCCCTGCAAGTTGTGGGACTACAAGTGCAAGAAGTTCCGGAAGCACAGGTACTGTGACAACAAGGCCTGACAATGTGGACTGTGATACTCCTCCTGGAGCAAAGCTAAATGCCCACGGATGTGTGGAGGAGGATTGGGGGATGCCTAGGGCCCGGGAGTCTGGAGTCCCCCATAACTCTCGTGTGGCAGAACACATCCGTGGATATGAGGAAGCAAGGGGCAGCTTGTATAGGCTCCAGGAGGAGGTACGGGAAGCAAAAGCCCTGATGGAAACTGCGGCGAAACGACAGAAAGCTGAGCTGTCAGCCCGGATTAAACAGCTGAAAAATGAAATAAGGATACTGGAGAAGAAGAGAACTTTTATTTTAGAGAACAGCGGGCCATTTAGGGAAAAACTTTTAAATGAAGACCGCTTTCATACAATGGAGAGAGAGAAGCAGAGACGGCTGAGGGGGCTTCAGCCACGGGTGGAGGAGGAAGGAGACGCTGCGGAGGCCGATAATGTTGAGCCAAATCCACCCGGGGGTCTGCAACATCTGACCCCATACAGTGGGCTCCCTGCAGGGCAAGTGGCGATGTCATCTGGCCGTGGCTCTGGCGGTTCGGGGGATGAGAGCAGCACCAGTCACCAGGGAGGGGCACTGATGGCCCAGATCCAGCTCCTGGAGTCCCCAGGTCGCCTCCAGGACTTCACGTTTGGGGATGAGTTACCAGAGGAGGCACCTGGGGGAAGGAAAAAGAAGCTAAAGAAGACCAAGCTCCAGGAGCAGGTAACATTTGTATATACCCCCCTCCCTGAGCCCCCCGGACTGGCCGCAGGGTCAGCTCACTGTGTGAACCCCATTTCTCAGCCCAGCCTGAGTTCTGCTGTGGACTCAGTGCAGGAGAGTGGGGAGAGTATGGAGTCTAGTGTGGCGGTGAGCTCCATCGCTGTTTGTAGTAACAGTGGTGGAGCAGACAATGTATCGGCTGTGAGGTCGGACAGTGATATTTGCCCAGCGATGGGCATGGATGGCTCTGGCACATTGGGCTGCTCCCTAACGGGAGGGGGGGGCGGCTTTGTGCCAGAGTCAGCTGCGGGAGCTCCGGTGGCTCTGAGCGTTGGCACTGCTGTTCCTTTGGAGCAGCGGTGTCATCGTGAAAGAGCTGCTGGGGCCAAGATGTCTTCGCCTCCCAGAAAGACTGGACTAAAACCTTTATTTTGTATTGGCGCCGCTTATCCAGAACAGCGGCGCCCAGGAGCAGAAAACTCCAGTACTGATGAGGCGGAGGGTACCAGTAAAAACAGGGCTGGGGCCACTAATAAACAGGCTAGGCAGGCTTCCCGGTCCTTGTATAAAGGACCGGTGACCTGTCCTGTGGTGGTGGCTCCAGCTCTGGTACCCAGTGATGCTGATGGTACACTATCTGCACCAGAACGCACCGGTCCAGCCAGTATGAATGAGGAGGCTAATGTTGGAGTGAATTGTAGTATGGGCTGTAGCACGGGTGGAGGTATGGGGGGCACATCAGCTAAAACAGGCAATAATGGTGTGAGTATGGATTATGTGGAGGAGGGTGGTGAAGGGGCACAGATTAGTGGTGGGGATGTAGGGCCTGGTCCAGTTGCACCCCCAGCGGTGGCAGCACCGATACGCAGCTACGCAAATGTCACCGCTGGGGGGAGGGGGGCACCTTCCTCGTCTTCTGGCTCTGGGGGGGGCAATTTGCAGCAGCGTCTCCTGGGGGCCTTAAGGAGAGGGGAGAGATCAATCAATGTAGAGGGTAGGGAGGTTGATCTATCCTTTTGGATAGAAAGACATGGTCTTTCAGCCTTCCGAGAGGAAAGAGGGGGGGATACTGTGTGGTCCCTCCCAACAGCCGGGCCAGGTGGTCTCCGAAGGAATGTGGTCCGGCTGAGGTGGAGAGGCAGTGATACATGTCCTCCAAGATCTAAAGTTGTTGAGCTTCTGCTGAAGTTGGGCTTTAAGGCAGCTGACATCTACGCCTTAATACATCCTTATGGTACCCCTGAGTTCGATATCAGCTTTGTTCGGCCAGAGGGGCTTGAGCTCTTCTGGTCGAATTATGAGCTGGTAAAGAATGAGCCCGGCTGGCGAGACTTTGCCATTCAGGCGGTGTCTCGCCAAAACAATGTCAAGAAAGTGACCGTTTTAACCCGTAACGAATCACTTTCTTGTGTTGACATCATGACGTGGCTAGGTCGGTATGGAGAGGTGGTGGAGGTCCCAAAAAAGAACAGGGATGAATATGGCATCTGGTCAGGGGCCTGGACGTTTATGGTCAAGCTTAAGCTTTCAGGAAACACCGTTACCCATATACCATCTGCGACCTTCCTCGGAAGGGATCGTATCCAGATCTTCTACCAGGGTCAGCCGAAGCTCTGTCACAGATGTGGTGACCCCACACATTTTAGTGCCAATTGCACTGTGCAGAAGTGCACTCTGTGTGGGGAAATAGGCCATCTCGCTGCATCTTGTGCAGAGATTAGGTGTCACCTGTGTGGTGACTTAGGTCACCCATTCAGTCGCTGCCCTCGTTCCTTTGTCAATGCGGTTGTTGCCCCAGTGGGGGTAAGCCATGAGGTGAACTCTGCTGGGGGGATGGCTGGCGGGGATGAAGGGGTGCAGGGGCCAGGGAAGAAAAGTAAGCAGAAGACGCCTGCCCAACTGAGGCGTCTCAAGAAGCGTCAAAGGGATAGGGAGATTCGGGAGTCACAGGAGCACCAGCCAGCTGAGGTGGCTTCTGATCCTGTCCCTGTGACCAGTGTTACTGCTGAGGCCCTGGGGGATAGTGAACTGGATGAGGAGACTGGAAGGATCCACAAAGAGGAGGATACTGTCTCCTCGCTGTCCTCCCATGGTGAGAGCGCGGATGAGGACAGAGGGAGATGGGCAGAAACAAAGCGGGGTACTCGGAGGAATAAGAAAAAGGGAGATTTAAAATCTTCTCCCACCCGCCAGATGCCAAAGGAAGGTACAACTGACCCCCCTCTGATTGGTCTCTCCAACCGGTTCCGAGCCCTCCGCGACATTTCCTCTTCGGAGGAGGAGGCTGGGGGTGAGGTTCCGGATGTTGCGGTGGGGCCCACAGGGGACCCTGAGTCCTCTCTCCCTGGGGAACCTATGTCTTCAGGGGGGGGGGGACTGGCTCAGAGTCAGGGGACGAGGAAAATGTAAATAAAGGGAAAATGGACACATCCATCTCACTAAAAAGGGGTAAACCATCATCTGATGAGGAGGGTGGTGGGGTGGATGGGAAGGATGGTGGGAAAAAGAAAGCTGTCTAACTCAATCACCCTTGATGGCGGCACCCTCTCCGTTGACTCTGGCATCCATTAATGTTGCCAGCATAAAGTCAGATACGGCTCGATTTGCGGCCTATGATTTTTTTGCCCATATTAATGCTGATATTTTATTTTTGCAAGAGACCAGGCTAACAGATATGTCATCTATCTACAAGGCTAAAAGAGAGTGGAGGAATGGGCCCTCCTACTGGTCTCTTGGGGCCGAGCCGTATAGCGGAGTGGCGGTCCTTTTTACCGCAGCGGTAGAATGCCGACGGGTTATCGAGTTAGAAATGGGGAGGTGCCTGATCTTAGATGTCCTCATGAAGGGACAAGAACTTCGCCTTATTAACATCTACGGCCCACAGTCTAAGTGGGACCGGAAGTGTCTCTTTATGAGGATCAAGCCCTATCTTTTTACAAGTCGGCAAGTGGTCTTTGGAGGGGACTTTAATGCTGTCACGAGGCCCCAAGACAGGGGAGGTGCCAGAGACAAGCTGACTTATGATAGCGTCGCCCTAAATAGCATAGCGAGTGAGGCTCGCCTGGTGGATGTCCACATCCGGCACACCCCAGGCCACGCGGGATTCACCTATCATAGGGGTAGTTGTAGGTCTAGGATAGATAGGTTTTATTTAAAGGAGGAGGCCGTCTCTTCAGCAGTGTCTGTTGTTGAGGTGGAGTTCTCCGATCACTGTTTAATTTTGTTTTCTCTGAATGTTACAGAGACCCCCCGGATGGGCAGAGGCTATTGGAAGCTGAATTCGTCTCTCTTGGAAGAAGCGGAGATAAGACAGTCCTTTGAGGATTTTCTTCAGAGCCAGGTACCATTGCTGGGCCTTTGTAGCAGTAAGTCAGAGTGGTGGGAGATCTTCAAAAAAAGGGTTGCGAGATTCTTCCACCAGCTCTCAGGCCTCAGAAGCCTAAACAGGTACCGTTTGTACCAGGGCCTGAGGAAGAAACTTGAGCACCTTGTCTCGACTGGAGGTAGTCGTGATGATATCTCCAGAGTGAAATCCTTGCTGATGAGGTGTCAGTACGATAGGCACGCATCTTTGGTTTTTGAGAGGGATTACGGGAAGTACCGCTCGCCCGACCCTTACAGAAACTGCAAGATGTCAGTGAATAGTAAGGTAGTCTCAGGACTGATTGATAGTACGGGATCCTTGAAAAGGTCCAGATCAGGGATCTTGGAGGTCGTCAGATCCTTTTACTCGCACCTCTTGGGAAGGAAGGATCTAGATCGGGATAAGGTGTCAGCTTTCTTGGCTGAAACCATCCCTGAACTAGGAGTAGACCCCTCTCTTGACGTTTTGACAGAGATGATCCGGGAAGAGGAAGTCAGGATGGCTATTGATGGGCTTGCCCTCAAGAAGTCACCCGGTCCAGATGGCTTAACATCTGAGTTCTATAAGACCTTTAAGGACACTTTGGTTCCCCTGTTGACCGAGGTATTTAATGAGTGTCTATCCTCGGGCACTCTGCCAAAGTCAATGAGGAGGTCAGCGCTGATCATCCTGTCAAAGGGTAAAGACCCGTTCCACATTGAGAATTGGCGTCCCATAGCGCTTCTCAATGTGGACCGAAAGATTCTGGCAAAAGTGCTGTTTAACCGGCTGGTGGAGTTTGCACCCCGGCTCCTTTCGGGGGCTCAGCATTGCTCTGTTCCGGGCCGCAGTACATTTAGTGCTGTGCTCAGTGTCCGAGAGGCTGTGGAGCAGGGTAGGGCTGGCCACTGGAAGGGGTACTTGCTGTCCTTGGATCAGGCAAAAGCGTTTGATCGGGTTAACCATGAGTACCTCTGGTCTGTTCTTCTGAGATATGGCCTGCCGGGGGGGTTTGTTGATTGGCTTAAGACCTTGTACGCAGGGGCAGAAAGTTTCCCGCTTGTGAATGGTTGGATTGGCCGCTCTTTTGAGGTTGGGTCTGGTGTCCGTCAGGGTTGTCCTTTGAGCCCGTTGCTGTACGTGTTTGCAATTGATCCTTTCCTTAGGAGGATTGATTGTGGACCGTTGGCGGGGGTGAGAATGGACCTGGCGGTGTCGGATTTGGCTCTGAGGGCGGTAGCGTATGCTGATGATGTCACCGTGTTTGTCTCCTCACAAGAGGAAGGCCAATGGGTGATGTCAGAGGTGGACCGCTACTCGGAGGCATCCGGGTCCAAGATCAACCGGGATAAGTGCGAGAGTCTCTGGCTGGGAGGGGGAGATCCTAATTTTGATCTCCCGGACGCCCTTCCAGAGCCCCAGGAATCTGCAAAAGTTCTCGGCATTGAATTTGGCCAAGGGGATTACCCCAAACAAAACTGGGACAGCAGGCTTAAGATCGCCGCTCAGAAGGTGGATCAGTGGAAGGGTTGGTCTTTGACCCTCGGGGAAAGGGTTAACCTGATCAAAACATTCCTGCTCCCTTTACTGATATACCTGGGCAGTGTGTGCATGTTGCCAGAACCTCTTTGGACCCGGGTCTACAGTGTGTTCTTCCAAATGTTATGGGGGAACAGACTGAACCTAGTGAAGAGGGAGGTTACTTACCGTACAAGGAGACTAGGGGGGTTGTGTATGGTCAACCCTGTGGTATTCCTAGTGAATACCTTTCTTAAGACCAATATAGCAAACCTCTGGTCAGAGAGGGCTCCTCCGTGGGTATCCTCCTGTAGGGGATGGTTTTGGCCTTTCTTCCAGGAATGGGAGACAGGAGGGCAAGTGAAGGATCTTCGCACACCACACGGGCATCTCCCGGCTTACGCTACCCCGGTTCTGAAGGTTATTCGTCGGTGGGGTCTGGGGATGGGGGAGATTAGGACTCTGTCGAGGAAATTCCTTGACAAGAGGGTCCTGTCTTCTCATTTCCAGAGGCCATTGGCGCTCAAGGACTGCCCAAGTCGGGATCTGGAGGTGGGTTTAGAGCTTTTGAATTCTATCAGGATCCCCTTGAAGTTTTGGGACTTGACTTGGCGCTGCTTCCATGGGAAACTGTGTGTGAGGGACAATCTGAAGTGCAGGAGCTCTGATGACCGGGGATGTCCCCGCGAAGAGTGTGGAGGCATGCTGGAAAGCATGGAGCATTTTCTGCTTCATTGTCCCTTTAACACAGAGGTTTACACCAGGGTGGGCGCTTCCATTGGTTGGCCTCGGCTGGCCAGTCTCTCCTATGCGGAATGGGCCTATGGGGCATTCAGAAACCTTGGAGGCTGGGACCGGTGCACTTTATTCCTAGTCAGCTCAGTGGTTAGATACTACACGTGGAACGCACGGTGTTTAGTGTCGACGCAGCGTAAAATCCTCCCTGTGGATGTGGTGGTTAGGAACATTCTCGGTGACCTGGTGAAGGTGCGTTCTCTGGAGTACGAGAGGCTGGGTGCTGGCAGGGCCTCTCGTCTATGGAGGGGCTCTGCCTTTAAAGTGCCTTAGCCTGTTGTCTCCCCCTGGTGGTGGGCTGATGCTGGCACATTAGTCTTTTTGTTTTGAGCAGTTGGTTTATGGTAATATAGGGCTTGCAGGCGCTGAACTTGAGCTTTAGGGGTTTGTTGTTTGGCTTATAGTGTTATATGTATTTGTTATTTTATTTATTGTTGTAGTCTATTTGTATACTTATATATTGTTAGTCTGTGTATATTTTATGTAATGTATATATTGTATATATTGTGTGATGCCACCTGGGGATTGGGTTTAGTTTAGGTTGGGTGGTGGGTTAAAAAGGGGGGAGGGGGTTTGTATGGGACTTTTATATATACAGAAAATCCTGGACTGGTTCATGGACGTCTGGTAACATGTACTGGGGGCATGGGATGCGGGACCAGCTCAGGGCCAAAAAAAATAAATAAAAAAAATAAAAAAAATAAATAAAAAAAATACAAAAATAAAAAAAAGTGGTGTTATTTTGTTTGTGTTGGTTTTTATTATTTTGTATATATTATTATTGTTGTTGTTGTTATTCTTTTGGTATATTACTGGTATTGGGTTTTTGGTATTGCAACTGGGCCAGGAAATTCACATTTAGTATTAGTGTATATAGTTTATTAGTATGGTATGGGTATAATGGGTATTATAGGAATATGTCTTTTGTAAATATTGTATATATTTGTTTGTGTGCAGGAATGAGTGTGGGGTGGACCGGTGTTGTATTTTATGCTATGGTGTTGGTTTTATGATCGTTATATTGATATGTTCTGTCGGATATGATATGTTTATGTTTTGTATTTTTTTTATTGTTATGTTTGAAATTTTAATAAAAGATCTACAGGATATAACTCAGGATCAGTACAGGATAAGTAATGTATGTACATAGTGACCTCACCAGCAGAATAGCGAGTGCAGCTCTGGAGTATAATACAGGATATAAATCAGGATCAGTACAGGATAAATAATGTAATGTATGTACACAGTGACCTCACCAGCAGAATAGTGAGTACAGCTGTGGAGTATAATACAGGATATAACTCAGGATCAGTACAGGATAAGTAATGTATGTACATAGTGACCTCACCAGCAGAATAGTGAGTGCAGCTCTGGAGTACAATATAGACATCGTGTGTGGTTATTCCTGGATCTTTATTGTTGCGCTGTTGTTCTTCCACCAGATGGATCACCTGTAAGTCGCTGCAGCCGGAGGTCCTGGCCAGGGTGATAGAGACGGCGTCCGATCGTTTCCGTGTCCCATGGATTCGTGGTGCCAGGAAGGTTAACCTGAGTATCCTGCCCCCACTAGTCCTGCTGCCCATCTCCCTGCATGTGGCAGCGTTCCATGTTCTCCTAGGGGTGATGGTCCTCAGCTCCCTGCCCGTCTTGGTGATCTGGTATTATCAGCTGACACATCGGCGCAAAGGAAAGACCCTCCTGTTCCTCAGCCTGGCGCTCTTCTCTCTGGGCTACATGTATTATAACTTTGTGCAGGAGGTTCTCCTCAGGGGGCACCTGGGCTGGGGTCACTTCTCCGCCATCACCTGCGGTCTGCTGCTCACCCTTCTGTTCCTAGTGAAGGCCAAGCGGGATCCGGGCTACATCACCAGAAGTGCCGCAAGAGGGAAGAGGGAGCCTGCAGGCGGAGTCCAGAC
The DNA here is from genome assembly GCF_029499605.1 of Hyla sarda. Taxonomy (NCBI): domain Eukaryota; kingdom Metazoa; phylum Chordata; class Amphibia; order Anura; family Hylidae; genus Hyla; species Hyla sarda. The sequence continues at coordinate 512,927,353 of NC_079190.1, read as the reverse complement.
AGCTGAAGGTGGCGCCCCCGGAGGAATCCAGGAGGAAAACGGAAATCTCACCGAGAAAAACTGGTGTAAAATCTGCAAAGTGCCGAAACCCTTGCGGAGCGGCCACTGCCGAATCTGTGAGAGCTGCGTCCGGCGGATGGACCATCACTGTGTGTGGTAAGAGGCGGAGCCAAACTGGACGTAGGGCTTCACAGGAGCAGTATTATAGTATATTCTTGTATATAGGAGCAGTATTATAGTAGTTATATTCTTGTATATAGGAGCAGTATTATAGTAGTTATATTCTTGTATATAGGGGCAGTATTATAGTAGTTCTATTCTTGTATATAGGAGCAGTATTATAGTAGTTATATTCTTGTATATAGGAGGCAGTATTATAGTAGTTATATTCTTGTATATAGGAGGCAGTATTATAGTAGTTATATTCTTGTATATAGGAGCAGTATTATAGTAGTTATATTCTTGTATATAGGAGCAGTATTATAGTAGTTATATTCTTGTATATAGGAGCAGTATTATAGTAGTTATATTCTTGTATATAGGAGCAGTATTATAGTAGTTATATTCTTGTATATAGGAGCAGTATTATAGTAGTTATATTCTTGTATATGGGAGGCAGTATTATAGTAGTTATATTCTTGTATATGGGAGGCAGTATTATAGTAGTTATATTCTTGTATATAGGAGGCAGTATTATAGTAGTTATATTCTTGTATATAGGAGGCAGTATTATAGTAGTTATATTCTTGTATATAGGAGCAGTATTATAGTAGTTATATTCCTGTATATAGGAGCAGTATTATAGTAGTTATATTCTTGTATATAGGAGGAGTATTATAGTAGTTATATTCTTGTATATAGGAGACAGTATTATAGTAGTTATATTCTTGTATATAGGAGCAGTATTATAGTAGTTATATTCTTGTATGTAGGAGGCAGTATTATAGTAGTTATATTCTTGTATGTAGGAGGCAGTATTATAGTAGTTATATTCTTGTATATAGGGGGCAGTAATATAGTAGATATATTCTTGTATATAGGAGCAGTATTATAGTAGTTATATTCTTGTATATAGGGGGCAGTAATATAGTAGATATATTCTTGTATATAGGGGCAGTATTATAGTAGTTATATTCTTGTATATAGGAGCAGTATTATAGTAGTTATATTCTTGTATATAGGAGCAGTATTATAGTAGTTATATTCTTGTATATAGGAGCAGTATTATAGTAGTTATATTCTTGTATATAGGAGCAGTATTATAGTAGTTATATTCTTGTATATAGGAGCAGTATTATAGTAGTTATATTCTTGTATATAGGAGCAGTATTATAGTAGTTATATTCTTGTATATAGGAGCAGTATTATAGTAGTTATATTCCTGTATATAGGAGCAGTATTATGGTAGTTATATTCTTGTACATAGGAGGCAGTATTATGGTAGTTATATTCTTGTATATAGGAGCAGTATTATAGTAGTTATATTCTTGTATATAGGAGTAGTATTATAGTAGTTATATTCTTGTATATAGGAGCAGTATTATAGTAGTTATATTCCTGTATATAGGAGCAGTATTATGGTAGTTATATTCTTGTACATAGGGGGCAGTATTATAGGAGTTATATTCTTGTACTTACAGGATCGATAACTGCATCGGAGCTCGCAATCACAAATTCTTCATCTTGCTGCTGGTGTTTTTCCTTTTCACCTCTATATACGGGATAATAATGACGCTCAGAGCCGTATGTCGGGGCCGCAGTGTCTTCATTGCCTTATTCTACTGCCCGGGTGTCTACGCCAACTACAGGTAATGCAGTTTCCTGAGATATAAGGCGGTAGATGTTAATCCTTGAGGTCATCCTGGACGGTGATATATGTTGCCTTTGTCTTTGCCCCAGCACATCATTCACCTTCACCTGCGTGTGGTATTGCGCCATTATCACAGCTGGTATGGGCTACGTCCTGCTCATTCAGCTGCTGAACATCAGCTACAACGTCACGGAACGCGAGGCGAGGATGGCCCTGCGGGAGAAGAGCGGCCGCTGTATCCTCGGGGGTCTGGTCGTGGACCCAGGAACCTTCAACCAGGGATTTTTTCAGAACTGGCTCCACTTCCTGTCTGCGGACGGCGAGGCGGCGGAGCAGGACCTGTCGGACATCGTGTGACCGCGCCGTCTGTCCTCAGCAGTGCCTTATTCATGTGCGCGTGCGACCTGAGCAACTTACTTACCTCTATTCCAAGTGGTCTTTTTTTTTACTTTCAGCACAGCAACAACGGTCCCATCCCATGTGATACATTTCTTATTGGACATTCCAGGTCGCCTAAAACCGCGCCAAACTCTTAAAGGGGTCGCGACGGTCTAAATGTAAATAATCTCAAGGACTGGTATATCAAGAAGTTCTGCAACTTCCTAATAGACTTTGTATTTCAGGCTGAAAAACCTGTCTACACCTAAAATGTCTCACAGCTGCGCGTTCAGAACAGTGGTCTCTAAACTTTGGACCTCCAGCTGTTGCGAAACTACAACCCCCAGCAAAACTGTATCTCTTGTAGGGATTGGCTCATTTAGACAAAAAAAAAAAAAAAGACCCAACGTGTTTTTTTACCAAAAGGTGATTTTCTCAGGGGACAAAAGCAACAATAGGTAAATAATTTACTACTTACATTTATAGTTTAGGGCAGTTTCTCCCAACCAATGTGCCTCCAGCTGATGCAAAACTACAACCCCCAGCAATACTATAATATTGTAGGGATTGGCTCAATTGGACAAAAAAAGACTTGTGATTTCCTCAGAGGACAAAAGCAACAATAGCCACTTCATTTGCTACTTTATTTATTATTATAGCAGTTTCTGGCAGAGTTTCCCAACCAGTGTTCCTACAGCTGTTGCAAAACTACAACCCCTAGCAAAACTATAATGTCTTGTAGGGATTGGCTTATTTGGACAAAAAAAAAAAGACCCAACGTGTTTATCTCCCAATAAATGATTTCTTCAGGGGACAATAGCCACTTAATTTACTTTAATATTTATTTTTCATAGCAATGTGCCTCCAGCTGATGAAAAACTACAAACCCTAGCAAAACTATAATATATTCCTTGTAGGGATTGGCTCAAAAAAGACCCGACCTGTTTCCATACGAATAAGTGATTTCCTCAGGGGACAAAAGCAACAATAGCCACTTCCTTTGCTACTTTATATTTATTTATTATAGCAGTTTCTGGCAGAGTTTCCAAACCAATGTGCCTACAGCTGTTGCAAAACTTCAACCCCCCAGCAAAACTATAATATGTCTTGTAAGGATTGGCCCATTTGGACAAAAAATGACCCAACGTGTTTCGCTCCAAATATGGGATTTCCTCAGGGGATAATAGCCACTTAAACTGCTATGAAAAATAAATTATGTCAGTGTTTCCCGACCAGTGTGTCTTCAGCTGTTGCAAAACTACAATTCCCAGCATGCCCGGACAGCCGTTGGCTGTCCGGGCATGCTGGGAGTTGTGGTTTTTGAACAGCTGGAGGTCCACAGTTTAATTACCGCTGCTTTGGATAATCCCTGATTGAACAGCAAGACAAATCTCTTACACTGTAACAAACTATCAAGTCAGGAAGGAGATTTGTCTTACTGTTCAATCAGGAATTGTCTAAAGCAGCGTTCATTAAACTGTGGACCTCCAGCTGTTGCAAAACCACAACTCCCAGCATGCTGGCAATTGTAGTTTTACAACAGCTGAAGACACACCGGTTGGGAAACACTGACATCCTTTATTTTTCATAGCAGTTTAAGTGGCTATTGTCCCCTGAGGAAATCCCTTATTTGGAGAGAAATACGTTGGGTAATTTTTTTGTCCAAATGAGCCAATTCTTACAAGACAAATATTATAGTTTTGTTGGGGGGTTATAGTTTTGCAACAGCTGGAGGTCTACGGTTCAATGACTGATGCTTTGGACAGCAAGACAAATCTCTTTCCTGCCTTGATAGGATTGCTGATACACTGTAACAAACTATCTGATGCAGTGGCAGGAAGTAATTGGTCTGTACAGGGGGGATGTTCTTGTTCACTGTCAGCAAGCAGAGCTTTTTAAAACGGTAAAGAAGTTAAGCAGAAAGTTGCAGAACTTTTCAGGAAGCCAGAGACCCCCCCCCTATAAGTCTTAGGGGGTCTTTGGATGGATATTCCTTTCTTATACTGTAGGTTTAGCCGATCTCGTGTGGTGCTAATGTGAGACAATCAGATGTGTCAGTAATGAGCTATAATGACACTGCCATATATATCTATGTAATAGTATATAATACCGGTATAATGCTGATATTACTCTCCCCTCCCCCATCCCTCCTCTTCTACAGCTGAACCATTAGGATCGATGTGATTGTAGGATCCAGGATGCAGCAGGTATGAGGGGTCGGGGGAGGTTACCTCCAAAGCCTTTTAAATAAATATTAAAGTTCTATCTATATATAAATGTGTCCGGTGATCTGTGGGGTCCGAGGGGTGAAGACTGATGAATGGGATCAGAGTGGGGTGAGGCGTCGGGTTCACACAGTGTCAGAACTCTGCAACAGGGAAGGTGTCAAAGGTTCCTTTAACTTGTTCTTTTTTTTTTTTTTTTTTTTTTTCAACTGTAATTTTTATTAAAGATTTTCACATAAAAAATAGAAAGTTAGTAAAACACATTCAAAGCATAATCTGGGGCAATGCCCAGAGCGATCACATCAGGGCAAATGACAAGCTAAGATAGAGACCAGAGCATTCAGAAACAGTTGAAGTCCAATACAACTAGCCCCAATCCCAGATAACCCATAAAGACTGTAGTGAATGAACATAGGTTTATAGCCAAATACTCAAAGAGAGAACTAAGACTCTACAACACGAAGACAAAGAGAGAAGACAGAAACAAAGACAAAAAGGAGACAAGGACAACAGAACCTCGAACAAACAACAACAAACAAACAAACAGAAAGGGGGGGGGAGGGGGAACAAGGAGGGAGGGGAAAGAGGGGGAGGGAAAGGAGGATGTCAGTGCCGCCTCAGGGAGGTTGCCTGTCAGAGAAACGGTCCCATGGTTCCCAAACTGAAAGGAAGGCAGGGATAGTATTATTCAAAGAGGCAGTGAGGTATTCTAAAGAGCGTATATCACATATTCGGGAGAGTAGGTCCGATTCAGTGGGAGGAAGTGTCCTCTTCCAGCATTTAGCAACAAGTGTCTTAGCTGCCAAGAACATATGCATAGCCAGTTTAAACAGTTTCTTGGGCAGAGCAGAGTGTGAAAGGTGCAAGAGGTAGACCTGAGGGTCAGGAGGGACCGAGACTCCAAGAACATCTGATACCAAACGACTCACTAACTCCCAGTACCCCGTGATAAGAGGGCAGGACCAGAAAACATGAAACAGAGAGCCCAAACCCACCCCACAACGCCAGCACTGGGGGGGGATATCGGGATTCAGCCTATTCAATAACTCTGGAGTATGGTACCAACCCATAAGTAATTTGTATTGAGTCTCCTTATAAGCCGTACATATAGATGCCCTAGAGGCCCGCTCCCATATTATCTTCCATTGAGGGAGAGTGATAGTAGTATTAAGTGCCTCCTCCCAGCGAGACATATAGCGATGAGATACCAGGACTCCCTCCTGAGGTTGGATTAGCAAGGAATAAATATCGGAGAGAAGCCCCCTCGCCTGAGGTCCACCACGACACAGCCGTTCAAACCCCGTAGGGGAAGATACCACTAGCGCACCCAGCATGGAGGACATAAAATGTCGTAGCTGTGAATAATGAAAACGCTCAGACGAGGGGAGATCCCAACGAGACTGTAACTGAGAGAAGGGCAAGAGGGTACGCATCAAAGGATCAACTACATCCGCCCAGCAAAAAAGGCCTCTAGACCCCCATTCCCTCACCATAAGAGAGGTCCGGCCAGGGGGAAAACTAGGATGATAAAGGAAAGATTGAAGAGGGGAAGAGGGAGACAGTAATTTAAATTTGACTGAACAGTAATTCCACACATATTTGGAAAATGCCATAGGACCCAGGAGAGGGGAGAGAGTAGGAGCAGAGGCAGGAAGAGTCCAGAGGAGAGCGTTAGGGTGGATAGGCGCTAACCACAGCTTCTCTATTTCCATCCAGCGGCTGTAGGCATGATAGGTGGACCACGCCGCGAGATGGCGCAAATGGGCAGCCCAGTAATACTTCACTACATCCGGGACCGCCAGACCCCCAAACGCCCGCCCAGCCAACATCACGGACATCGGTAGCCGATGCCTTTTACCGTCCCAAATGAACCGAAAAATAGCCACCTGTAGGGAGCGCAGGGCCGACAGCGGGACCCGAACTGGCAGGGTTTCAAAAAAGTAGAGGAGTTTCGGAAGGACAGTCATTTTCACCGCAGCAATGCGGCCAAAAAAAGAAATATATTGCGAGCGCCATTTTTCCATAAGGGCACGGAGATCCCTGAATAGGGGGAGATAGTTGGTAGAGTATAGTGAGGAATAGTGGGAGGAGATCCAGACCCCAAGGTATTTAATAGCAGAAGGAGACCACCGAAAAGAAAAGTTAGAGCGTAAAAGAGTAGAAAGATGAGGGGGAAGGTTAAGAGGAAGAGCCTCTGACTTAGAAAGATTTACCTTGTAGCCAGAAACCACCCCATAGTCATGCAGGACCCTATAGAGAGAAGGAAGAGACAGTAGAGGTCGAGAAAGCGTAAGAAGGACATCATCAGCAAATAAACAAACCTTGAACTCCCTATCATGCAAGGAAATACCAGTTATGTCCGGATCGCCCCTGATCATGGCAGCCAAAGGCTCAATACAGAGTGCAAAGATTAGCGGGGATAACGGGCAACCCTGACGAGTCCCATTAAACAAAGAAAAAGTAGGAGATGGCGAGTGAGGAAGTTTAAGTGAAGCTGTAGGGGAGGAGTAGAGACCCCGCAGTGCAGTCAAAAACTTCCCCGAAATCCCAAATTTCTGTAAGGTAGCAAAAAGGAACGGCCACCCAAGCCTATCAAAAGCTTTCTCAGCATCAAGACTAAGAATTAATGCCTGTTCAGATCTCCGATTGATCAAATCAATCAGGTCCACTACCCTCCTAGTGTTGTCTCCACCCTGGCGACAAGGGATAAATCCAACCTGGTCCTTATGAACAAGGGCCGGGAGGAAGGAGCATAGTCTAACTGCCAAAACCTTGGAAAAAAGCTTAAGGTCAGAGTTAAGGAGGGCAATGGGCAGGTAACTCGAACAATCGTGAGGATCCTTACCAGGCTTGGGTATGAGGGTGATAAGGGAGTGCAAGAAAGACTGCGGGATCGTTTCTCCGTCCAGAAAGGAATTGAAAAGGGGGACAAGTTTAGGCACTAACAAAGATGAAAACGTTTTATAGTACAGGTAAGGGAAGCCATCCGGCCCAGGGGAGCGACCAGAGGGGAGAGATTTAAGGACCTCAGAGATCTCCTCTCCAGTAATAGGAGCATTAAGAGCATCCGGTCTGTCCCTGAAAGAGAGGGCAAACCACATTGAGAAAGATAGGCATCTAGGGCCGCCACTCTCTCCCCCTGGCCGGATGGCAACTGGGAAGGAAGTGAGTAAAGATTAGTGTAATAGTCAACAAACAGACGAGAGATATCAGCAGGGTGGTAATGAAGCACCCCAGCAGGGTCCTTCAAAGCTGAGGGGGATTGAGCAGCAGCCCGGTCACGCAACCGTCTCGCCAGCATAGTGTGGGCCTTGTTACCCTTCTCATAGAAACGCTGCCTAGCATAAAGCAATTGCCTCTCAACTTTATGGAGAGCCAGGTCGCTTAAGCGTGCCCGAGCCGCCACCAAGCTCCTCAGGGTCGAAACAGAAGGAGAACACAACAAGAGAGCCTCCAGTCGAGCAATTTCCATACGAAGTTCCCGAGATCGATTCAGAGCGCTCCGCTTGAGACCGGCGCCCAGAGCAATGCAATGGCCCCGGATCACCGATTTGTGAGCTTCCCAAAGGATAGCCTGAGAGGATACAGAGCCATCATTAGTGATAAAGTAGTCGGAAATACACTGCTGAATCGATTCACGGGAAGGTAAGGTCTTAAGAAGAGAGTCGTTCATCCTCCAATGACAGGATCTCAGAGAGGAAGGGGTAGAAGAAAAAGAGAGAAGAACTGGACAGTGGTCAGACCAGGAGATAGGGTCTAGAGAAGTATCAGAGAGCATGCGCACCATAGGGAGATTCCCAAAAAAATAATCGATACGAGTATGCAATTTGTGGGGATGTGAGTAAAACTAAAAGAGCGCTCCGTCGGATGGCCAATCCGCCACAAATCGTAGAGCGAGGAGTTACGTATGAGACGTCGAAAAAGCGAAGCCAGGCGCAGCTGTGCAGGCGCAGGGGGAGCACTAGTAACAGAATGGCGGTCCAAGGATGGGGAAAAAATGAGGTTGAAGTCACCGCCCACTAACCATGCAGATGGGGGATACCTCTGGAGTTTAGCAAAAACCCTACGCAGGAAAGGGATTTGCGAAGTGTTAGGCGCATAGACATTACAGAGCAAAAGGGGGACCCCTCCCAGCGTACCCTCCAAGATTACGTATCGTCCCATAGGGTCAGAGAGAGAGGAAGAAACTTGAAGCGAGCAGGACCTAGAGACCAGAATAGCCACCCCCGCTGTTTTCCTACTTGTGGTAGCTGAGTAAGACTGGGGGAATAGGTGTTGAAGAAATTGGAAAGACCCAGAATGGTCGAAGTGCGTCTCCTGAAGGAAAACTATATCAGCATGTAAACCAACCAACTCCCTTTGAAGTAGGCGTCGCTTAGTGGGGGAATTAAGCCCCTTAACATTCAGGGAGACACACCTGACCATGGCGGGTGAGTGAAGAGAAAGAAACAGCCATAAAGAAGCATACTCACAAGGACAACCTGGTAGGATACACCGGGCAGCACCAAAACCTCAATGGGGACTGGAAAAGAGCAGGGACCAGCAACTGTACGGACAGGAGAAGGGAATCTAAGGCGGGAGAAAAAAAGGGAAAAGGGACAAACAAGACAACAGAAGACCAACAGAAAACAACACCAAATCAAGAGAAAACACAAAGACAAACAAAACGACGAAAGACCAAACAGATACCAGAGAAACAAACAAACAAATAAAGTACAACAGATAATAGTAAAATAAACCATTGACCAGGAAGCCAATGCGGAGGCCAGGACCATCAATGTGGACCATGAACCAAAGCATGAGCGATCCATAACTATGGCCTCAGGAGGGGAAATGGAAGGAGCCAACTGGAGAACCACTACCAAAAAGGTAGGTGCCCAACCCTGAGGCCATCGCAGAAAAAACACATATGAATAAGAACCACAGGTGACCAAAAAATGCAACTGTACTATAATGATGGGGATAATATAATTCTAGAACAAAAGCAACCGCTCGGAGGGGATAATCTCCGTCAATCAGGGGACTGACAGAGTCCAGCAGGAACCCCCAAGCAAGAAGCATTGAGGAAAAAATACAACGTCCCAGTCAGAAACTCAGGGGGGAGCCCGAGCCGGGGCCCCCAGGGCGGGTGGTGAAGACTTCCGCTGGGAACCAGACCGGCGAGCTCGGACCGGTTGCCACACAGGAGGCAAAGGTGGAGGGGGAGACATCAGGTCCCAATCTTCCAACTGAGGCACAGGCAATTCCAAGGTGGAGCAGAAGGCTTGAAGGTCAGAAAAGGAGCGTAAAACAGCGGAGCGTCCATCTCTGCGGGCATGGAGCCCAAATGGAAAATTCCACCTATACGGCACCTGATGAGAGCGTAGGACCTCCAGGAGGGGTTGGAGCAGTCGTCGCTTCCTGAGGGTTAACCAGGACAAGTCCTGAAAAAGTTGAAGAGGAGCCCCATTGAAGTCAAAATGTCTCAGGGACCTAGCCTTAGCCATTATAGCTTCTTTAACTTGGAAATCATGTACACAGCAAATAACATCTCGTGGAGCGCCCGAGGCAGATTTAGGACGAAGCGCCCTGTGAGCTCTGTCCAGTTTGATCCTATGGGAGGGGGGTTCGCCAAGTATCAGGTTAAAAATGGTTTCCAAGGTGGCAAAAAGGTCCTCCTCACGTGCAGCTTCCGGCAGCCCTCGCACCCTAATGTTGTTACGCCTCCCTCTATTGTCCAGATCCTCAACATGGGCATGGAGATCCCCAAGGAAGTCCTTCTGAGAAGCAATGGTAGAGTGGAGCTGGGTAATATACTCTCTGGTGTGATCATGAGCATCTTCCAATCCATCCACTCGGTCAGAGACATGCTGGAGGTCCTGTCGCATAGAGGAGATCTCCGCTCGGCAGGCTTCCTTAACCTCAGCAATAAGAGAGCGGAAGTCCTCCTTAGTAGGAATTTGGGAAAGGAGCTGGCTCAAATCAGGGAGAGCAGAGGAATGCACAGTCAGGCCCGAGCAGGGTAAATCAGAGTCAGATGCCAAGTCCCAGGACTGGAGGGCTGGGGTCGGCCCCGGTGGTGCTACCGGCCCAGGTTGAGAGCAGGGGGTCCCCTTAGGAGACAGATGGAGTGCCCCAGGAGCTGGTATGGAGGTCTGCATGGCAGCTTGCCTGGACCTCTGTGGCTTAGGGGAACGTGAGGGGGTATAGCAGGCAGCTAGAGGGTCCAGAGGGGTAATAGGAGAATGGGCTGGGGGAACAGAGGCAGGTCCCACTTGTGTAGGGGAGTGGGAGGCCGAGCAGTAGTGAGTAGCTGAGCACGGCAGAGAACTTGCTGGAGAAGGCCGGCCCCCCACCAAGGAGGCCCAAGATGGAGCCCCAGCAGGTCCACCCAGCGACAAGGGAGAGGAACCCACCAGGGACAGCTGTAGAGCGGGGATAGGGGGGGAATCTGCCGTTAATACAGGTCCCCCAGCAGCACTCACCGCCACAGGCAACAGTTCCAGAGTAGGAGAAGAGCCCACAACAGGGGCCGCAGCAGCAGGCAGGAGATCCGGAGCAAGGTCAGTAGCGCTGCTCCCCGACGGCTGAAGCGAGGTCACAGGCTCAGTTACAGCAGCTGCAGTCACCGGCAGTAGAAGCGCAGGCGTCCCTGGTGTCTTCGGCAGATGGTGAGCAGAGAGATCCCTCGTGGGTAGCACTGGGTGAGCGCCGGAACGGGAGCGCAGGCCCAGCGCAGGTCCCGTAATGGCGGTGAGGGAAGAAGAAGCTGAGGCCGGGGACGGCTGAAAGTAGCGTGGTATGCCTCCGGAGGTAGATAAAGTCAGTCGGGCGGGTGCGGAGGGGTTTCGGGCACGTCGGGAATTCTTCCCCATCTGAAAGCAGAGTCACCTTTGTGGATTTAAAGCTCCTTTATGGCCAGCAGAGCGGGAGCCCTCTTAATGTGCGGCCATCACCGTCGGCGCCAAGCCACGCCCCCCCCTTTAACTTGTTCTATGTCCACATAGTAATGGGAGACTCATTCGGGGGAGCAGGTAACTCTCGGGGGAGCAGGTAACATTCAGGGGAGCAAGTAACTCTCGAAGGAGCAGCTAACACTCGGGGGAGCAGCTAACACTCGGGGGAGCAGCTAACACTCGGGGGAGAAGGTAACTCTCGGGGGAGAAGGTAACATTCGGGGGAGCAGCTAACACTCGGGGGAGCAGGTAACTCTCGGGGGAGTAGGTAACATTCGGGGGAGCAGCTAACACTCGGGGGAGGAGGTAACATTCGGGGGAGCAGCTAACACTCGGGGGAGGAGGTAACACTCGGGGGAGGAGGTAACACTCGGGGGAGGAGGTAACTCTTGGGGGGAGCAGCTAACATTCGAGGGAGGAGGTAACACTTTCGGAGGAGCAGGTAACTCTTGGGGGAGCAGCTAACACTCGAGGGAGGAGGTAACTGGGGGGAGCAGGTAACACTGGGGGGAGCAGCTAACACTCGAGGGAGGAGGTAATTGGGGGGGAGCAGCTAACACTCTGGGGGGAGCAGCTAACACTCTGGGGGGAGCAGCTAACACTCGAGGGAGAAGGTAACTGGGGGGAGCAGCTAACACTCTGGGAGGAGCAGGTAACTCTCGGGGGGAGAGCAGGTAACTCTTGGGGGAGCAAAACGTGCAAGTGATACAAGGTGTATGTACGCTCAGGTGTGTTCAGCATACAGCAGAATGGAGGATATACACAATGTATGATGGCACAGCCTGCCTGAGGACCGTGATGATGGAAGGACAGAGCTGTTATAGTGACTGTGGTAATAACAAATGACTCTCACACTGTACCAGAATCCAGCAGTGTAAAATAATGGCGTTCTTCACAACTCCCATTCTGTCCCTGCTCCGCATTTTCTTAATCCTGCAGGATTCTGGTACAGTGTGACAGGCACAACCCAGCTTCTGTCCACAGCAGTGTTTTCCAACCAGGGCGCCTCCAGCTGTTGCAAAACCACAACTCCCAGCAGGACGCTGTTCATCCAGAGGCTGAAAATCAGTGTAGCCCTCATACTTCTCACAGCTGAGGGTGGGTTACAGTGTGCCAGAACGCAGCAGTGCTCACACGAAGGCGATGACAGATCGTACATCCAGTCACATAGAGGAGCGCAGCACGGCCGCTGTACCCTCTTCCTCGGCACAACCACGATTATCCAGGGACCAAGGCCTGCAGGACCAACCTAAAATTATTCATACCCATCCCCCCAACCAGCCTACTAGATTGTGAAGGACCTATGATGATGTCACCATTCAGCGACCAGTTACATGTTAGGGGCGGAGCTCAGACGTGCAGGATAGAGATGGTGGCTGAAGGACCTTTGGTGATGCTGTGGAGGAGGCGGGGCTGAGCTGGAGAAGAGGTCACATGATTCCTGCATAGTCACTACTGTTGTGTACACAATCTGCACATCAGTATCAACCCAGTAGTAAGGAGATTACATGAGGAGGAGGAGGTTTGTTACAGTGTGTCACCCCAGTAGTAAGGAGATTACATGAGGAGGAGGTTTGTTACAGTGTGTCACCCCAGTAGTAAGGAGATTACATGAGGAGGAGGTTTGTTACAGTGTGTCACCCCAGTAGTAAGGAGATTACATGAGGAGGAGGTTTGTTACAGTGTGTCACCCCAGTAGTAAGGAGATTACATGAGGAGGAGGTTTGTTACAGTGTGTCACCCCAGTAGTAAGGAGATTACACGGGGAGGAGGTTTGTTACATTGTGTTACCCCAGTAGTAAGGAGATTACATGAGGAGGAGGTTTGTTACATTGTGTTACCCCAGTAGTAAGGTGATTACATGAGGAGGAGGAGGTTTGTTACAGTGTGTCACCCCAGTAGTAAGGTGATTACATGAGGAGGGGGTTTGTTACAGTGTGTCACCCCAGTAGTAAGGATATTACATGGGGAGGAGGTTTGTTACAGTGTGTCACCCCAGTAGTAAGGAGATTACATGAGGAGGAGGTTTGTTACAGTGTGTCACCCCAGTAGTAAGGAGATTACATGAGGAGGAGGTTGGTTACAGTGTATCATCCCAGTAGTAAGGTGATCACATGAGGAGGAGGAGGTTTGTTACAGTGTGTCACCCCAGTAGTAAGGTGATTACATGAGGAGGAGGTTTGTTACAGTGTGTCACCCTAGTATTAAGGAGATTACATGAGGAGGAGGTTTGTTACAGTGTGTCACCCCAGTAAGGAGATGTGCCCTGGATACAATTGTAACAGATCCTCAACTGTATAAAGTCTGTACAGGTTTTTAGCCTCTGGATGTTCCCTTAACGTGGTATTTCCCAACCAGGGTGCCTCCAGCTGTTGGAAAACTATAACTCCCAGCATGTCCGGGCAGCTTGCTTGCTGTCTGTAAAGAGGAAGAAAGGAAATATAAAGTCTTTCCTCTTCGTCCCCTAGGGCAGCACAGAAGGGTCTTCAGACTGCCCACCAGGACCACCCATCTAGATAATTCATTCACATACACCGGCCCCCTGGCCCATAAAAGGACCCCGCATACTCCCACACACTTTTTTTCCAGTCCTCATAGGGACCCACTATGTCAGCCCATCTAAAGATGTAAAGATCAGCCTTGCGGGGTCATGGCTGCAACTTGTGTTATGAGTATATGGCCAGTGCGGGGTCCTGGCATTCCCTGTCATCATAGAAGCCGGTGCGGGGTCCCGGCGTGAGGTAACTGCGGGCGGATGACAGGGCTACAGTCAGTGCGGGCCTGACAGCCTTATATAAGGTATGTGGGAATTTCACCAGTGCTGGGTCCTGGTTCCCTTACTGTCTGGTTCCCGGCGCAGGAAAAGAATAAGAGATAGTCTTCCTTGCCTGCTTGCGCTGGTCCTGAGGCTGGGGATGCCGTGCGCTCCTGACAGCATCGATCGGCATAACTCCGGTGGGGTAAGTGAACTTTCTCCTCTGCTTCTTGCCTCATTGGCGGGGTCACGCCGCTTACTGTAGTCCGGCGTCTGTTCTGTGTATGCGCGCGCTTCCAGCTGTGCTCTGTATATCGGGCTGGAGCGCGCGCACTGCTGGTGCCGTCAGTATTCCTTATAACGCCAGGAGAACGGTGTGTTCAGCCTCTTGCTGGGCAGCCGGGCTCTAGGAGTATAAGAAATGCAAAACCAAGCATCAATGCTGTGTATTCTGTGGTGAACCACTTCCAGATGGGTTTCCTTTCAATGACTGTGACTATTGTGCTAAAAACATGGAGCCATAATCTCAAGCTGCCAATAAATCTAAAAGATGCATTAGCTGTATACAGCCTCTGGCGGAAGGTTACCAGTCTAACCTCTGTCAGGCATGCTGTCCGTCGGACAAAGGGGATTTTGGGGATGAAGCTAGGGGGTTCTTCTCATGGATGCGCAATCGGATGGCAGAGCCTGGTCCTTCGGGACAGAAAAAGCGGCGCTGTAAGCATAGGTGAATATCCTCTTCCTCGTCATCATCCTCTTCAGATTCCGTGCTGGAATCTAAGAAAAAAATCAAGAGGCAGGAAAAAAGTGCTATCTTCGTCATCTTCTGATAGTTCCTCCAGTAGTAATAGTTCGGCCTCATCTTCCCAGAAAAGAAAGAAGCAGCAGAAATCATCCTCGTCCTCCAGCTCTTCTTCAGACTCTGAGCATGTAGCCAAAGATTATTATTTATTCAAGGTTAAGTCAGCAGATAAGCTGATCAAGAAAGTAAAAAAGAGCATGGAAAAGGGAAAACGTGAACGTGACGTTCGGGACAAGGAAAGCCTCTTATTTTCCGAAGAAGTAGTCAAGTTTCCTCCCGGGTCATCAAGTCTTACAGAGTATCATGGATAAGGAGTGGAGGAAGCCAGACAAATGGTTGGACATGGGTTCTCATTTTAAAGCAATGTATAAACTTGACCCCACAGTATCTAAAGATTGGGAGAAGCCAAGTAAAGTGGATACGGCGGCAGCCAGAGTTTCGAAAAAACTTTTTTTTTCTTCAGTGTTACTTAGAGACATCATGGATAAGAAAGTAGATACTTTATTAAAAAGAATGCATGTAAATATGTCATCTAGGAATAAAGCGGCACTTTCTTCAGTCCCAGTCGCCAGAGCCATGAGGCTTTGGCTTAGCCAGCTGTCAAGGGAGATAGAAGAAGGGGGTTCTAAGAAACGGCTTAAGGAACGTCTGTCCTCCCTAAAGTCGGCCGCATACTTCTTATGTGATTTTTCATTGGACGTCCTGAAGGTGGCATCAAACTCAATGGCAGTGACGAATTCAGTGCGCAGAGCAGTATGGCTAAAACCCTGGTCGGGTGTTGCATCTTCAAAAACGCATTTCTGCGCATTGCCCTTCGAAGCAGGAAGATTAATTGGGAAACAACTGGACAAGGTCCTAAAAGAAAATAAAAAAGATAAATCCCTAGTCCTCCCATACTCCTTTCGTAAACCATTCAAGGGAACTCGGGTCCAGAGAGGGAAAGGAAATTTTCGGAGACTGAGATTTCAAGAGAGAGAGAGAGAAGAAGAAACCTTCAGGTTCCCCCAACCCGAAGCCAGAGTTTTGACGCCAGATGTGCCAGTCCGGTGGGAACAGCTACTAAGTTTTGCAAGCAACTGGGAAAGTTACCTCCAATGGCTGGGTACTAAATATTGTCCTCTCAGGATACGAGCTGGAGTTCCACCATCTACCCAGAGACAGGTGCTTTATAAACCAAGACAAGGACCAACGAGTCCTGGGACTTCTGGAAGAATTTCTACACAAAGAAGCTCTCGAAACTGTACCTGTGGAAGAACAGTTCAAAGGAGTGTACTCAAGCGTATTCACAGTGCCCAAACCGGATCAGAAATGGCATCTAATAATAGATTTAAGATTTTTAAACAAACACCTTCGGAAAACGAAATTCAGGATGGACAACATTCGATCACTGTACAGTATCGTCCAACGAGGAGAAGTCATGGCAACCTTGGACTTAAAGGACACATACCTGCATATTCCCATAAGGGAAGAACACAGAAGATACTTAAGAGTAGCAGTCACCTCAGAAGGAAAAGTCGTTCATTTCAAATTTCAGGCCTTACCCTTCGGTCTTTCAGCAGCACCCAGAATATTCACGATCATTGTGCTTGTTGCAGCACTCTGCTTACAAGACATAAGAGTTGTGCCCTACCTCAACGATTGGTTGCTGATAGCCAGTTCACCAGAAATTTTAGTAGATTACATCAACTCCTCTATCCTATTGTTAGAAGAAGTAGGCTTCATAGTGAATCACCAGAAGTCGGAACTAACGACAACTTCACGGATCAAATTCTTGGGTCTAATAGTGGACTTGACAGTGATGAAAATTTTTCTCTGAGAGAAGAAGATAACCCAGTTACGGAATACCATCTGGAGTCTGCATCGGATGCCTCGGATAACTATCGGACAGGCTATGAGCATCTTAGGGCTCCTAACAGCCACCATAGAGGCCGTCCCTTGGGCCAAAGCCCATTTCAGGGAACTACAACAAGAAATTCTACTTTCCAAGACCAAGTTTCATCTTAAGGCCTATATAAACGTGTCTCTCAGGGTACGCAACAATCTCCTATGGTGGACCAACAGGAAGAATCTCGAGCAGGGAAAGAGCTTTATCAACTTCGCTTAGATGATCATAACCACAGACTCTGCTGTAACCGGTTGGGGTGCACATTCAAATCAGACCTGGGTACAGGGTGTCTGGACGACAGATCTGGTGAAGAGATCCTCAAATTTTCGGGAGCTAAAGGCCATCCAACTTGCCCTCCGGCACTACGAATCCTCTGCCTCAGGAAGATATGTCTTAGTGCAGACCGACAATGCCACCGCAGCGTTCTACATCAACAAGCAGGGTGGCACTTGTTGTCGGTCTCTCCAAAAGCTATGCGCGAACATCATGACTTGGGCAGGGGCAGTAGTAATGGATCTCCGGGCCACTCACATAAGCGGGGTGGTGAACCAGCAAGTAGACCTCAGTCGGCAAGTCCTCAAGCCGGGGAATGGTCCCTGAACCAGAGATATTTCAGAATATTGACGGACAAGTGGGGGACACCAGAGGTGAACTTAATGGCCACCCATGAGAACCGGAAATGAATGAAGTTTGGATCTCTCAAGAGAGGGGATCAACCAGATATTTTGGACGCATTCACTTCACCCTGGAAGAAGAGGTTTGTATACCTGTATCCTCCACTTCCTATGGTACCCAGGGTACTCAGCAAAATTCTGGCGGAATCTCCATCTGCGATTCTATTTACTCCTTTCTGGCCCAGGAGGGCCTGGTTTCCTGTACTGCTGTGCCTGTCCGAGGGCAACTTCTGGAAATTCCCTTTAGTACCGGATCTACTATGTCAAAAGGGGTTCCATCATCCTCATCTGGAACGTCTGCAGCTCACGGCATGGTACCTGAGAGGGAAAGGCTAAAACAACGCGGCTTGTCAGATGAGGTATTCAGTACATTATTAGCATCCAGAAAGTCATCAACAAATTTTGTCTATGGCAGGCTATGGAAGAAATTTTCATCCTGGTTGACTCAATCTAACCTACAACTGTCTTTGTCCGCCGTACTTCAATTTCTGCAGGAAGGCCATAATATAGGCCTAAAGGCCAACACTTTAAGGGTCCACCTTACTGCTATAAACGCAGTAACAGAAGGAAGGTTTAATAATCAACCTTTGATTATTAGATTTTTTAAGGCTCCTGTTAAATGCCTTGACATGTCCTCCCTTTGAGCCACTGGAAGAGGTGGAATTGAGATACCTTTCCATGAAGACTCTCTTTCTAGTAGCAGTGATCTCCGCTAAAAGACTGGGTGAAATACAAGCGTCGTCTTCGAGAGGACCATACCTGAAAATCCTTCCAGATGGAGTACGGCTTAGGACAATGCCTGCGTTCGTGCCTAAGGTTCCATCCACGGCTAACGTTTTTTCCCAGTATTCTTTCCAAATCCGGGTTCAGAAGAAGAACGTAGATTCCATACTTTGGATGTGAAGCGAGCTCTGATTTGCTACCTTCAGGGGGTACAAGAAATACGCAGAGAAGAGAATCTGTTCATACCTGACCACAGGGTCAAGAAAGGGGTTTAAAGCCTCTAAGGATACTTTGGCACGATGGATCCGCACCACCATCACTGACGTTTATACAAAAGAAGGGAAAGATCCACCTCATCCCCTTACAGCGCACTCTACGCGGTCCATGGCAACATCCTGGGCAGAGAGGGAACAGGTTTCATTAACGGAAATATGCAATGCCGCATCCTGGTCCTCTACTTCTACCTTTGCCAAGCATTACCGGCTGGATCTTCACACTGAGAGCCCAGCCTTCAGCACTGGGGTTTTGTCCACTGTTCAGAATTATTAACCCCCCCCCCCCCCCCTTTGTTATCTATGTAGATCCCTTCTGTGCTGCTGTAGGGGACGAAGAGGAAAGTGGGTATTTATACTTAGCGTAATTATACTTATACTTTCCTCGAGTCCCCGAAGGCAGCACACATACCCTCCCAATAAAAGTTTAAGCATTATTCGGTCTATTTTATTACACAGTGTGCGGGAGTATGCGGGATCCTTTTATGGGCCAGGGGGCCGGTGTATGTGAATTAATTATGTAGATCTAGATGGGCGGTCCTGGTGGGCAGTCTGAAGACCATATACCCTTCTGTGCCGCCTTCGGGGACTCGAGGAAAGTATAATTACAGTAAGTATAAATACCCACTATGTGACCCCTGACAGGAGCAACTGAGATTCCTCACTATATATATATATATAAAGTGCACGACTGACACCGCCTGACATACCGAGATAAATAACCCTGCACACAACTTATAAAAGTACTGGAGGTAATAAGGGAGAGAGTATGGGGTCAGGGAGGGCTGTACAGAGAGTATGGGGTCAGGGAGGGCTGTATAGAGAGTATAGTCACTGACCACAGCCTGTAAACTACTGGAGCAAAGAGAACAACTAATACAGAACATAAACCACAAACTGCACCACACGGCTCAGAGTGTGATGAATAATGTATGTACACAGTGACCCCACCAGCAGAATAGTGAGTATAATACAGGATATAACTCAGGATCAGTACAGGATCAGTAATGTAATGTATGTACACAGTGACCTCACCAGCAGAATAGTGAGCACAGCTCTGGAGTATAATACAGGATATAACTCAGGATCAGTACAGGATAAGTAATGTAATGTATGTACACAGTGACCTCACCAGCAGAATAGTGAGTACAGCTCTGGAGTATAATACAGGATATAACTCAGGATCAGTACAGGATAAGTAATGTAATGTATGTACACAGTGATCTCACCAGCAGAATAGTGAGTACAGCTCTAGAGTATAATACAGGATATAACTCAGGATCAGTACAGGATAAGTAATGTAATGTATGTACACAGTGACCTCACCAGCAGAATAGTGAGTACAGCTCTGGAGTATAATACAGGATATAACTCAGGATCAGTACAGGATAAGTAATGTAATGTATGTACACAGTGACCTCACCAGCAGAATAGTGAGTGCAGCTCTGGAGTATAATACAGGATATAACTCAGGATCAGTACAGGATAAGTAATGTAATGTATGTACACAGTGACCTCACCAGCAGAATAGTGAGCACAGCTCTGGAGTATAATACAGGATATAACTCAGGATCAGTACAGGATCAGTAATGTAATGTATGTACACAGTGACCTCACCAGCAGAATAGTGAGCACAGCTCTGGAGTATAATACAGGATATAACTCAGGATCAGTACAGGATAAGTAATGTAATGTATGTACACAGTGACCTCACCAGCAGAATAGTGAGTACAGCTCTAGAGTATAATACAGGATATAACTCAGGATCAGTACAGGATAAGTAATGTAATGTGTGTACACAGTGACCTCACCAGCAGAATAGTGAGTACAGCTCTGGAGTATAATACAGGATATAACTCAGGATCAGTACAGGATAAGTAATGTAATGTATGTACACAGTGACCCCACCAGCAGAATAGTGAGTACAGCTCTGGAATATAATACAGAATATAACTCAGGATCAGTACAGGATAAGTAATGTAATGTATGTACACAGTGACCTCACCAGCAGAATAGTGAGTACAGCTCTGGAGTATAATACAGGATATAACTCAGGATCAGTACAGGATAAGTAATGTAATGTATGTACACAGTGACCTCACCAGCAGAATAGTGAGTGCAGCTCTGGAGTATAATACAGGATATAACTCAGGATCAGTACAGGATAAGTAATGTAATGTATGTACACAGTGACCTCACCAGCAGAATAATGAGCACAGCTCTGGAGTATAATACAGGATATAACTCAGGATCAGTAATGTAATGTATGTACACAGTGACCTCACCAGCAGAATAGCGAGTACAGCTCTGGAGTATAATACAGGCTCAGTAGTGTTGGGTATATACACAGTTGAATATACTGCATTAGCACCAGGTTCCTGTATATACCACAATCTCCGGAGAGCGGTGAATAATAATCACTAATCAGAAGCAGAAGATAAAATAGAAAACCTTTCTACTAAAATAAATTCATATTTCCTCATAAAAATTACATCGACGGGGGGTGAGGACACGTCTGCAGCAGACGACGGGGGGGGGTGAGGACACGTCTGCAGCAGATGACAGGGGGGTGAGGACACGTCTGCAGCAGACGACAGGGGGGTGAGGACACGTCTGCAGCAGACGACGGGGGGGGTGAGGACACGTCTGCAGCAGATGACAGGGGGGTGAGGACACGTCTGCAGCAGACGACAGGGGGGTGAGGACACGTCTGCAGCAGACGACAGGGGGGTGAGGACACGTCTGCAGCAGACGACGGGGGGGGGGGGGGGGGTGAGGACACGTCTGCTGCAGACGACGGGGGTGATGGCGCTCCTGATGCAGACGACGGGGGTGATGGCACGTCTGCAGCAGACGACGGGGGTGATGGCACGTCTGCAGCAGACGACGGGGGTGATGGCACGTCTGCTGCAGACGACGGGGGTGATGATCCTTCTCTCACATCTCTCTATTGTCCGGACTGATCCCGAAGTCTGGCAGGATCTCGGCCACCTTCTTCCTCAGTATGTCTCTTCGCTCCTGCTGTAATCTTAGGTCCTTCATCACCTTGGGGAATCGCCTCCATGTTCTGAGCGCGCTCAGGAGGATCCTCCTGGAAGACAATGGTGGTCAGTAATGAAGACTGTGTATTCCTCCATCTTGGTGACGCTTCTGGACATTCACCCACCTCTGGTTGTGCTCGGCTGCCGTCCTCTGCTTGTCCCACGCGGCCATCTTCTCTTCCTGCGTCACATCCAGCCAGGCCATGAACGTCCTTCTCTGTAGATTCGCCTTGTGGCGCCGCGCCGCCCTCTCCTCCTGGATGGACAGGTAATCCTTATACTGAAACACATTGTTGAGCGTTACTATGATCCAGATGACAATCATAGGTCAGGCGGCTACAAAGTAAAATTCCATTAATTCGCAATTTGAGGCTACGGTCCCGGAACCTCATTCTACTATGAAGACATATGGGGGATATTCTAGAAGAATTATCCAGCAGCCTCCATTGCAGTGAATGAACTGGCCTGTAGGGGGAGCTGCTCTTTGAAGTGGCCGTGTCCCAAGAAGTTGTCCTGTCCTCACCTCCAAACACAGAGGACGTCATCATATAGGGCAGTGGTCTTCACCCTGCGGACCTCCAGATGTTGCAAAACTACAACTCCCAGCATGCCCGGACAGCCGTTGGCTGTCCGGGCATGCTGGGAGTTGTAGTTTTGCAACATCTGGAGGTCCGCAGGTTGAAGACCACTGATATAGGGGGGTGGGACCCAACTCACCCGGAGCCAGTGCTGGAAGGTTCTCCTTAATAGTAAAGTGGTATAAAGCTGTTCTGCCCTCCGGATCTTCTCAGACACCATCATTCTCACTGCTTGAGACCAACACAAAAAGCCGCGACTCAGGAGACCCCGACAGTGGTGAGAGGCTGCCCCCTACGAGGAGATAAGAGAGACGTCATATTATTATACAACAAAAATTACTTCTTCATTCAATACAGAGTCATAATGATCCTGAGTTATATATCCTGTATTATACTCCAGAGCTGTACTCACTATTCTGCTGGTGAGGTCACTGTGTACATACATTACATTACTGATCCTGTACTGATCCTGAGTTATATCCTGTATTATACTCCAGAGCTGTACTCACTATTCTGCTGGTGAGGTCACTGTGTACATACATTACATTACTTATCCTGTACTGATCCTGAGTTATATCCTGTATTATACCCCAGAGCTGCACTCACTATTCTGCTGGTGAGGTCACTGTGTACATACATTACATTACATTACTTATCCTGTACTGATCCTGAGTTATATCCTGTATGATACTCCAGAGCTGTACTCACTATTCTGCTGGTGAGGTCACTGTGTACATACATTACATTACTTATCCTGTACTGATCCTGAGTTATATCCTGTATTATACTCCAGAGCTGTACTCACTATTCTGCTGGTGAGGTCACTGTGTACATACATTACTTATCCTGTACTGATCCTGAGTTATATCCTGTATTATACTCCAGAGCTGTACTCACTATTCTGCTGGTGAGGTCACTGTGTACATACATTACCTTACTTATCCTGTACTGATCCTGAGTTATATCCTGTATTATACTCCAGAGCTGTACTCACTATTCTGCTGGTGAGGTCACTGTGTACATACATTACATTACTTATTCTGTACTGATCCTGAGTTATATCCTGTATTATACTCCAGAGCTGTACTCACTATTCTGCTGGTGAGGTCACTGTGTACATACATTACATTACATTACTTATCCTGTACTGATCCTGAGTTATATCCTGTATTATACTCCAGAGCTGTACTCACTATTCTGCTGGTGAGGTCACTGTGTACATACATTACATTACATTACTTATCCTGTACTGATCCTGAGTTATATCCTGTATTATACTCCAGAGCTGTACTCACTATTCTGCTGGGGAGGTCACTGTGTATATACATTACATTACTTATCCTGTACTGATCTTGAGTTATATCCTGTATTATACTCCAGAGCTGTACTCACTATTCTGCTGGTGAGGTCACTGTGTACATACATTACATTACATTACTTATCCTGTACTGATCCTGAGTTATATCCTGTATGATACTCCAGAGCTGTACTCACTATTCTGCTGGTGAGGTCACTGTGTACATACATTACATTACTTATCCTGAGTTATATCCTGTATTATACCCCAGAGCTGTACTCACTATTCTGCTGCTGAGGTCACTGTGTATATACATTACATTACTTATCCTGTACTGATCCTGAGTTATATCCTGTATTATACTCCAGAGCTGTACTCACTATTCTGCTGGTGAGGTCACTGTGTACATACATTACTTATCCTGTACTGATCCTGAGTTATATCCTGTATTATACTCCAGAGCTGTACTCACTATTCTGCTGGTGGGGTCACTGTGTACATTACATTACATTACTTATCCTGTACTGATCCTGAGTTATATCCTGTATTATACTCCAGAGCTGTACTCACTATTCTGCTGGTGAGGTCACTGTGTACATACATTACATTACTTATCCTGTACTGATCCTGAGTTATATCCTGTATTATACTCCAGAGCTGTACTCACTATTCTGCTGGTGAGGTCACTGTGTACATACATTACATTACTTATCCTGTACTGATCCTGGCCATTACCTCCATATTGTGCCTGCACTGTTCCAGCAGCTTCTTCCATGGTTCCAGGCCCCGGACCCTCAGCAGCCTCCGCTCATTGTGCAGCTTCGCCCTCTCCAGCATCTCTTGCTCTCTCTGCAGCCTCCTCTGCTTCTCCTCTTCTTTCTGTTAGTGAGGGGATCAGGTAAGTGATGAGGTAAGTGATCAGTGATAAGTTGTCTGTGGGCTCCGGGGTACGGTACCTGTCTCTGCAGCCTCTTCTCCTCCCTCTTCTTTTCCAGCTGAGCCTCCTTCTCTGCTAACTCCATGTGCAGCCTCTGCTCCTCTGCTGCCCGTAGCTGCGCCTGTGGATGGAGACATATAAAGTCATGTGATGGTAACGTATAGATATATAGAGGAGAGCATATAGATTATATATATATCTATACGCTCTCCTCTATATATCTATACGCTCCCCCATATATATATATATATATATGAGGAGAGCGTATAAATATATATACCGTATAGAGGATATCGTATAAATATATATATGGGGGAGCGTATAGATATATAGAGGAGAGCATATAGATATATATGGAGGGGAGCGTATAGATATATATGGGGGGAGCGTATAGATATATATGGTGAGCGTATAGATATATATGGGGGAGCGTATAGATATTTATGGAGGAGAGCGTATAGATATATGGGGGGAGCGTATAGATATATATTGGGGGGAGCAGTCATTGTTGCCTCCTCACCAGTTTGTCCTCCTCCCGCTTCCTCCTCATTTCCTCCATTAGGCGCCTCCTCTCTGCGCGCTGCGCTGCTCTCTCCTCCATCGCTGCAAAGAGAAAGTCAATTAAAGCGACTTATATTAAAATCATCTGGAAATAGTCCTGGGCTCCGCAACCCTGCACGTCCTGGGCTCCGCAACCCTGCACCTCCTAGGCTCCGCAACCCTGCACCTCCTAGGCTCCGCAACCCTGCACGTCCTGGGCTCCGCAACCCTGCACGTCCTGGGCTCCGCAACCCTGCACCTCCTAGGCTCCGCAACCCTGCACCTCCTAGGCTCCGCAACCCTGCACGTCCTGGGCTCCGCAACCCTGCACGTCCTGGGCTCCGCAACCCTGCACGTCCTGGGCTCCGCAACCCTGCACGTCCTAGGCTCCGCAACCCTGCACGTCCCAGGCTCCTCAACCCTGCACGTCCCAGGCTCCTCAACCCTGCACGTCCCAGGCTCCGCAACCCTGCACGTCCCAGGCTCCGCAACCCTGCACGTCCCAGGCTCCGCAACCCTGCACGTCCTAGGCTCCGCAACCCTGCACGTCCCAGGCTCCTCAACCCTGCACGTCCCAGGCTCCTCAACCCTGCACGTCCCAGGCTCCTCAACCCTGCACGTCCCAGGCTCCTCAACCCTGCACGTCCCAGGCTCCGCAACCCTGCACGTCCCAGGCTCCGCAACCCTGCACGTCCCAGGCTCCGCAACCCTGCACGTCCCAGGCTCCGCAACCCTGCACGTCCCAGGCTCCGCAACCCTGCACCTCCTAGGCTCTGCAACACGGCACCACCTAGGCTCCGCAACCCGGCACCTCCTAGGCTCCGCAACCCTGCACCTCCTAGGCTCCGCAACCCTGCACCTGCTAGGCTCCGCAACCCTGCACCTCCTAGGCTCCGCAACCCTGCACCTCCTAGGCTCTGCAACCCTGCACCTCCTAGGCCTGTCCAGAGTAAAAGGAAATCCCCATAGCAAACATATGCTGCTCTGGACAGTTCCTAAAATGGACAGAGAAGTCAGCAGAGAGCACTGTGTTTCAAACTGAAAATAATTTCCTCTGTAGTATTCAGCAGCTAATAAGTACAGGAAGGATTAAGATTTTTAATAGAAGTAATTTACAAATCTGTTTAACTTTCTGGCACCAGTTGATTTAAAAAAAAAAAAAAAAAAGTTTTCACCGGAGTACCCCTTTAAGTAACTTGAACCCTGCTCTGTGGCATTTTCCAGGTGCATCATGGGACCCTTTTGTTTGGCAGCAGCAGCTGTTCGCTGATCTTAAGTGGCCATGGCCCATGAGCTTAACTTGGCCACTTTAAGTCATTGAGCAGCAGTGGCTGCTGGGACTTCTAACAAGTGACGTCCCCGACGCTGTGTCCGAGGAGGGGGCAGGAAGACGTCACAGGTCAGAAGACACCAGATGTGAATGGGAATGAGTGCGGCTGCACCGGGGCCTGCTGCATAGTGGGATGGAGAGACACAGACCGGGGCCTGCTGCATAGTGGGATGGAGAGACACAGGGGGCACAGGGGGTGAGGTTATGTCTCCATATATTTTCTTATTACAATTTAGGTGTCTGTATCTCTTATTAACAATTTAGTTTAACCTACTGTTTGCTAATTTAACTTTTTGCTGTGACACAAAACTATGGAAGTATAAAAAGTGTAATAAACATGAAAAGTTTGGAAAGCTCTGGTCTAGATGTAGATCTGGTCTGCATGTCCTCCCTCCCTCCAAGTGGCAGCAACACTACACATCCTGCCTTCCTAAGTAACTAGGACGTTGCGTCTCCTCATCTACTTTCCCTCAACACAGCATTTCCTACCTCTGGGTAACTGCATTACTGCACATACTCCCAGAGAAGCAGCACTGCACTGTCTACCTAACCAAGCAGCAGCAGCACTGTCTACCTAACCAAGCAGCAGCAGCACTGTCTCCCTAACCAAGCAGCAGCAGCACTGTCTCCCTAACCAAGCAGCAGCACTGTCTCCCTAACCAAGCAGCAGCAGCACTGCACTGTCTCCTTACCCAAGCAGCAGCAGCACTGCACTGTCTCCCTAACCAAGCAGCAGCAGCACTGCACTGTCTCCCTAACCAAGCAGCAGCAGCACTGCACTGTCTCCCTAACCAAGCAGCAGCAGCACTGTCTCCCTAACCAAGCAGCAGCAGCACTGTCTCCCTAACCAAGCAGCAGCAGCACTGTCTCCTTACCCAAGCAGCAGCAGCACTGTCTCCTTACCCAAGCAGCAGCAGCACTGTCTCCTTACCCAAGCAGCAGCAGCACTGTCTCCTTACCCAAGCAGCAGCAGCACTGTCTCCTTACCCAAGCAGCAGCAGCACTGCCTCCTTACCCAAGCAGCAGCAGCACTGTCTCCTTACCCAAGCAGCAGCAGCACTGTCTCCTTACCCAAGCAGCAGCAGCACTGCCTCCTTACCCAAGCAGCAGCAGCACTGCCTCCTTACCCAAGCAGCAGCAGCACTGTCTCCTTACCCAAGCAGCAGCAGCACTGTCTCCTTACCCAAGCAGCAGCAGCACTGTCTCCCTAGACAAGCAGCAGCAATGTCCTCCCTCCATGTGACCTCCGCACCATGAAGTTCAGCATTTCTTTCCTCCCATCAGGTCTACCCCGACCTGTGACCTTATACCTATGACCGCAGGATGAGGAGTAGAGGTTCCACCAGTTCCTCTGGATGTGGATACTTCGCTGTGGGCGGGGCTTTTGTTGGGGCGGTCCGATCGTGTAGACGAAAGCGGCAATCTGTAAAAACACAATCCAGATACAACACAATCAGAAGGTTGTCACCCAGCTTTCCTACAGCCCTGAATGACACATTGTCTAGTGATGCAGAAAACCAGGAGAAGAAAGTTTACTCCATCACTAAATGTATTTGGCGTGGGTCACAACTCCAGGAATAGAAAAAGATGGTACCCAGGCAGACAGCTGAGGACGGCTCTCACACCGAAACGCGTCCTTGTACTACACTGTGGCTTAATAATTCTTCACTGTGCGTTACTGCTGAGTATCATCTTTTCTACTTGTGACTTTTACCCTACCCTCGTGCACCACCGCAGAGTACACGGATGTGCCGACACACTACTATATTGAAACAACTCCAGGAATGACAGCCATACTGGCTGTCACTCAGCTTTTCCAGGCTCAGATGTAACTAATAAGAGATGCTCTTCTATAGAGTATATGGGTTTGTGTCTTTATACCTGTGAGGAGTCTCCTGTATGGAGGAGCCCTTGGTATTGGGGTCACTCCCGCTCCTGTGGGTGACCCTGGCAGGGGTGGTCAGCTCTGCGGTCACGGCGCTGGCGTTCTTGGCTTCCTGACGGGTGATCATCAGTTTCTGGTTCTCCATCAGGCCCAGGATCATCTCCTTCTGCTCCTGCAGCTGCCGCCTCTGCTCCTCGATAAGCTTCTGCTGGAAGACATGACGGTTCTCAAAGTTCTCCCCATAGGGGGGGATCCTCCTGGGGTGGGCGGAGCCCTGGGGGGCACTACGAGGCTGTAGACGATGCCGCTCCAGCTCTTCAGGGGTGAGGGAGGCGTGCTGAGGTGTCACCTGCCAGGCGTGCCTGGGACCGGCCGGGGGAGTCTCCGCCGTCTTCTGGTGGGGGGTGACTGGGGGGTCGGTCTTAGCGCATTTGTTCTGTTCTACCTACAAGACATCGGGAGATGACATTACACCTGGAGGCAGCAATAGGAAAAGTGCAACAACTATTCACAATCAGAGGAAATCAGCAAAGCTCCTATGAGTAAAGTTTGTGACCCCCCCCACCCCCCCATCCCCAAACCAATAATTGACAATTTGCACCCTTAAAGGGGTACTCTGCTGCTCTGCGTTTATAACAAACTGCTCCAAACGCAGATGCCGGTGGTTCGTGACGTCATAGCCCCACCCTCTCATGTCCCGCCCCACCCCCTCAATGCAAGTCTATGGGAGGGGGTGTGACAGCCGTCATGCCCCTTCCCATAGACCTGCATTGAGGGGGTGGGGCGTAAAGTCATGAGGGGGCGGGGCTATGACGTCACAAGCTCCCGGCGCCGGCTCCAGCGTTCAGTTTTTTTTTATCAATTGGTGCCAAAAAGGTAAAACAAATTTGTAAATTACTTCTATTAAAAAATCTTAATCCTTACAGTACTTATCAGCTGCTGTATGATCCACCGAAAGTTCTTTTCTTTTTGAATTTCCTTTCTGTCTGACCACAGTGCTCTCTGCTGACACCTCTGTCCATGTCAGGAACTGTCTGGAGCAGGAGAGGTTTGCTATGGGGATTTGCTCCTACTATGGACAGTTCCTAAAATGGACAGAGGTGTCAGCAGAGAGCACTGTGGTCAGACTGGAAAGAACTTCACAACTTCCTGTGGAGCATATAGCAGCTGCTAAGTACTGGAAGGATTAAGATTTTTTTTAAAGAAGTAATTTATAAATCTTTCGTACTTTTCTGGCACTAGTTGATTTAAAATGTTTTTTTTTTCCAGTGGAGTACCCCTTTAAGTTCTACTCACTATGATGATAAAGAACCAACATACGATTTACACGCTGGACACCAATGCAAGCATTGTCATAGTATATCAGCAGTGCCACCCGGAGGATTGAGGAGGTATTACACCTGCAGTTGTTTTCTCTCTTATCAGCCATGTCAGTGCTGGGAGAGGCTGAGGAGAGGACAGGAGCATTATCTATTGTTCTCAGTTATCAGCCATGTCAGTGCTGAGGAGAGGCTGAGGGTAGGACAGGAGCATTATCTATTGTTCTCTGTTATCAGCCATGTCAGTGCTGGGGAGAGGCTGAGGATAGGACAGGAGCATTATCTATTGTTCTCAGTTATCAGCCATGTCAGTGCTGGGGAGAGGCTGAGGGTAGGACAGGAGCATTATCTATTGTTCTCAGTTATCAGCCATGTCAGTGCTGAGGAGAGGCTGAGGGTAGGACAGGAGCATTATCTATTGTTCTCAGTTATCAGCCATGTCAGTGCTGAGGAGAGGCTGAGGGTAGGACAGGAGCATTATCTATTGTTCTCTGTTATCAGCCATGTCAGTGCTGAGGAGAGGCTGAGGATAGGACAGGAGCATTATCTATTGTTCTCAGTTATCAGCCATGTCAGTGCTGAGGAGAGGCTGAGGGTAGGACAGGAGCATTATCTATTGTTCTCAGTTATCAGCCATGTCAGTGCTGGGGGAGGGGCTGAGGGTAGGACAGGAGCATTATCTATTGTTCTCTGTTATCAGCCATGTCAGTGCTGGGGAGGGGCTGAGGATAGGACAGGAGCATTATCTATTGTTCTCAGTTATCAGCCATGTCAGTGCTGGGGAGAGGCTGAGGATAGGACAGGAGCATTATCTATTGTTCTCAGTTATCAGCCATGTCAGTGCTGGGGAGAGGACAGGAGCATTATCTATTGTTCTCAGTTATCAGCCATGTCAGTGCTGAGGATAGGACAGGAGCATTATCTATTGTTCTCAGTTATCAGCCATGTCAGTGCTGGGGAGAGGCTGAGGATAGGACAGGAGCATTATCTATTGTTCTCTGTTATCAGCCATGTCAGTGCTGAGGAGAGGCTGAGGATAGGACAGGAGCATTATCTATTGTTCTCAGTTATCAGCCATGTCAGTGCTGGGGAGGGGCTGAGGATAGGACAGGAGCATTATCTATTGTTCTCTGTTATCAGCCATGTCAGTGCTGGGGAGAGGCTGAGGATAGGACAGGAGCATTATCTATTGTTCTCTGTTATCAGCCATGTCAGTGCTGAGGAGAGGCTGAGGGTAGGACAGGAGCATTATCTATTGTTCTCAGTTATCAGCCATGTCAGTGCTGAGGAGAGGACAGGAGCATTATCTATTGTTCTCAGTTATCAGCCATGTCAGTGCTGGGGAGAGGCTGAGGATAGGACAGGAGCATTATCTATTGTTCTCTGTTATCAGCCATGTCAGTGCTGGGGAGAGGCTGAGGATAGGACAGGAGCATTATCTATTGTTCTCAGTTATCAGCCATGTCAGTGCTGGGAGAGGCTGAGGATAGGACAGGAGCATTATCTATTGTTCTCTGTTATCAGCCATGTCAGTGCTGGGGAGAGGCTGAGGATAGGACAGGAGCATTATCTATTGTTCTCAGTTATCAGCCATGTCAGTGCTGGGGGAGGGGCTGAGGATAGGACAGGAGCATTATCTATTGTTCTCTGTTATCAGCCATGTCAGTGCTGGGGAGGGGCTGAGGGTAGGACAGGAGCATTATCTATTGTTCTCAGTTATCAGCCATGTCAGTGCTGGGGAGAGGCTGAGGGTAGGACAGGAGCATTATCTATTGTTCTCAGTTATCAGCCATGTCAGTGCTGGGGAGAGGCTGAGGATAGGACAGGAGCATTATCTATTGTTCTCAGTTATCAGCCATGTCAGTGGTGAGGAGAGGCTGAGGGTAGGACAGGAGCATTATCTATTGTTCTCAGTTATCAGCCATGTCAGTGCTGGGAGAGGCTGAGGATAGGACAGGAGCATTATCTATTGTTCTCAGTTATCAGCCATGTCAGTGCTGAGGAGAGGCTGAGGATAGGACAGGAGCATTATCTATTGTTCTCAGTTATCAGCCATGTCAGTGCTGGGAGAGGCTGAGGGTAGGACAGGAGCATTATCTATTGTTCTCAGTTATCAGCCATGTCAGTGCTGAGGAGAGGCTGAGGATAGGACAGGAGCATTATCTATTGTTCTCAGTTATCAGCCATGTCAGTGCTGGGGAGAGGCTGAGGATAGGACAGGAGCATTATCTATTGTTCTCTGTTATCAGCCATGTCAGTGCTGGGGAGAGGCTGAGGAGAGGACAGGAGCATTATCTATTGTTCTCAGTTATCAGCCATGTCAGTGCTGAGGAGAGGCTGAGGATAGGACAGGAGCATTATCTATTGTTCTCAGTTATCAGCCATGTCAGTGCTGGGGAGGGGCTGAGGATAGGACAGGAGCATTATCTATTGTTCTCAGTTATCAGCCATGTCAGTGCTGAGGAGAGGCTGAGGATAGGACAGGAGCATTATCTATTGTTCTCAGTTATCAGCCATGTCAGTGCTGGGGAGAGGCTGAGGATAGGACAGGAGCATTATCTATTGTTCTCTGTTATCAGCCATGTCAGTGCTGAGGAGAGGCTGAGGATAGGACAGGAGCATTATCTATTGTTCTCAGTTATCAGCCATGTCAGTGCTGGGGGAGGGGCTGAGGGTAGGACAGGAGCATTATCTATTGTTCTCAGTTATCAGCCATGTCAGTGCTGAGGATAGGACAGGAGCATTATCTATTGTTCTCAGTTATCAGCCATGTCAGTGGTGAGGAGAGGCTGAGGGTAGGACAGGAGCATTATCTATTGTTCTCTGTTATCAGCCATGTCAGTGCTGAGGAGAGGCTGAGGATAGGACAGGAGCATTATCTATTGTTCTCTGTTATCAGCCATGTCAGTGCTGAGGAGAGGCTGAGGATAGGACAGGAGCATTATCTATTGTTCTCAGTTATCAGCCATGTCAGGCTGGGGAGAGGCTGAGGATAGGACAGGAGCATTATCTATTGTTCTCAGTTATCAGCCATGTCAGTGCTGGGGGAGGGGCTGAGGGTAGGACAGGAGCATTATCTATTGTTCTCTGTTATCAGCCATGTCAGTGCTGGGGAGAGGCTGAGGATAGGACAGGAGCATTATCTATTGTTCTCAGTTATCAGCCATGTCAGTGCTGAGGAGAGGCTGAGGGTAGGACAGGAGCATTATCTATTGTTCTCAGTTATCAGCCATGTCAGTGCTGAGGAGAGGCTGAGGGTAGGACAGGAGCATTATCTATTGTTCTCAGTTATCAGCCATGTCAGTGCTGGGGAGAGGCTGAGGATAGGACAGGAGCATTATCTATTGTTCTCAGTTATCAGCCATGTCAGTGCTGGGGAGAGGCTGAGGATAGGACAGGAGCATTATCTATTGTTCTCAGTTATCAGCCATGTCAGTGCTGAGGAGAGGCTGAGGATAGGACAGGAGCATTATCTATTGTTCTCTGTTATCAGCCATGTCAGTGCTGGGGAGAGGCTGAGGAGAGGACAGGAGCATTATCTATTGTTCTCTGTTATCAGCCATGTCAGTGCTGGGGAGAGGCTGAGGGTAGGACAGGAGCATTATCTATTGTTCTCAGTTATCAGCCATGTCAGTGCTGGGGAGAGGCTGAGGGTAGGACAGGAGCATTATCTATTGTTCTCAGTTATCAGCCATGTCAGTGCTGAGGAGAGGCTGAGGATAGGACAGGAGCATTATCTATTGTTCTCTGTTATCAGCCATGTCAGTGCTGAGGAGAGGCTGAGGATAGGACAGGAGCATTATCTATTGTTCTCAGTTATCAGCCATGTCAGTGCTGGGGAGAGGCTGAGGATAGGACAGGAGCATTATCTATTGTTCTCAGTTATCAGCCATGTCAGGCTGGGGAGAGGACAGGAGCATTATCTATTGTTCTCAGTTATCAGCCATGTCAGTGCTGGGGGAGGGGCTGAGGGTAGGACAGGAGCATTATCTATTGTTCTCAGTTATCAGCCATGTCAGTGCTGGGGAGAGGCTGAGGGTAGGACAGGAGCATTATCTATTGTTCTCAGTTATCAGCCATGTCAGTGCTGAGGAGAGGCTGAGGATAGGACAGGAGCATTATCTATTGTTCTCTGTTATCAGCCATGTCAGTGCTGCGGAGAGGCTGAGGATAGGACAGGAGCATTATCTATTGTTCTCTGTTATCAGCCATGTCAGTGCTGGGGAGAGGCTGAGGATAGGACAGGAGCATTATCTATTGTTCTCAGTTATCAGCCATGTCAGGCTGGGGAGAGGACAGGAGCATTATCTATTGTTCTCAGTTATCAGCCATGTCAGTGCTGGGGGAGGGGCTGAGGGTAGGACAGGAGCATTATCTATTGTTCTCAGTTATCAGCCATGTCAGTGCTGGGGAGAGGCTGAGGGTAGGACAGGAGCATTATCTATTGTTCTCAGTTATCAGCCATGTCAGTGCTGGGGAGAGGCTGAGGATAGGACAGGAGCATTATCTATTGTTCTCAGTTATCAGCCATGTCAGTGCTGGGAGAGGCTGAGGATAGGACAGGAGCATTATCTATTGTTCTCAGTTATCAGCCATGTCAGTGCTGGGGAGGGGCTGAGGATAGGACAGGAGCATTATCTATTGTTCTCAGTTATCAGCCATGTCAGTGCTGGGGAGGGGCTGAGGATAGGACAGGAGCATTATCTATTGTTCTCAGTTATCAGCCATGTCAGTGCTGGGAGAGGCTGAGGATAGGACAGGAGCATTATCTATTGTTCTCAGTTATCAGCCATGTCAGTGCTGGGAGAGGCTGAGGATAGGACAGGAGCATTATCTATTGTTCTCAGTTATCAGCCATGTCAGTGCTGAGGAGGGGCTGAGGATAGGACAGGAGCATTATCTATTGTTCTCAGTTATCAGCCATGTCAGTGCTGAGGAGAGGCTGAGGATAGGACAGGAGCATTATCTATTGTTCTCAGTTATCAGCCATGTCAGTGCTGAGGAGAGGCTGAGGATAGGACAGGAGCATTATCTATTGTTCTCAGTTATCAGCCATGTCAGTGCTGGGGAGAGGCTGAGGATAGGACAGGAGCATTATCTATTGTTCTCAGTTATCAGCCATGTCAGTGCTGAGGAGAGGCTGAGGGTAGGACAGGAGCATTATCTATTGTTCTCAGTTATCAGCCATGTCAGTGCTGAGGAGAGGCTGAGGATAGGACAGGAGCATTATCTATTGTTCTCTGTTATCAGCCATGTCAGTGCTGCGGAGAGGCTGAGGAGAGGACAGGAGCATTATCTATTGTTCTCAGTTATCAGCCATGTCAGTGCTGAGGAGAGGCTGAGGGTAGGACAGGAGCATTATCTATTGTTCTCAGTTATCAGCCATGTCAGTGCTGGGGAGAGGCTGAGGATAGGACAGGAGCATTATCTATTGTTCTCAGTTATCAGCCATGTCAGTGCTGGGGGAGGGGCTGAGGGTAGGACAGGAGCATTATCTATTGTTCTCTGTTATCAGCCATGTCAGTGCTGGGGAGAGGCTGAGGATAGGACAGGAGCATTATCTATTGTTCTCAGTTATCAGCCATGTCAGTGCTGGGGAGGGGCTGAGGATAGGACAGGAGCATTATCTATTGTTCTCAGTTATCAGCCATGTCAGGCTGGGGAGAGGACAGGAGCATTATCTATTGTTCTCAGTTATCAGCCATGTCAGTGCTGGGGGAGGGGCTGAGGGTAGGACAGGAGCATTATCTATTGTTCTCAGTTATCAGCCATGTCAGTGCTGGGGAGAGGCTGAGGGTAGGACAGGAGCATTATCTATTGTTCTCTGTTATCAGCCATGTCAGTGCTGGGGAGAGGCTGAGGATAGGACAGGAGCATTATCTATTGTTCTCAGTTATCAGCCATGTCAGTGCTGGGGAGAGGCTGAGGATAGGACAGGAGCATTATCTATTGTTCTCAGTTATCAGCCATGTCAGTGCTGAGGAGAGGCTGAGGATAGGACAGGAGCATTATCTATTGTTCTCAGTTATCAGCCATGTCAGTGCTGGGGAGAGGCTGAGGATAGGACAGGAGCATTATCTATTGTTCTCAGTTAT
Source organism: Hyla sarda (assembly GCF_029499605.1). Taxonomy (NCBI): domain Eukaryota; kingdom Metazoa; phylum Chordata; class Amphibia; order Anura; family Hylidae; genus Hyla; species Hyla sarda. The sequence goes on along the minus strand of NC_079190.1, from coordinate 512,891,872 downwards.
CAGCCATGTCAGTGCTGGGGAGAGGCTGAGGATAGGACAGGAGCATTATCTATTGTTCTCTGTTATCAGCCATGTCAGTGCTGAGGAGAGGCTGAGGGTAGGACAGGAGCATTATCTATTGTTCTCAGTTATCAGCCATGTCAGTGCTGGGGAGAGGCTGAGGATAGGACAGGAGCATTATCTATTGTTCTCAGTTATCAGCCATGTCAGTGCTGAGGAGAGGCTGAGGATAGGACAGGAGCATTATCTATTGTTCTCTGTTATCAGCCATGTCAGTGCTGGGGAGAGGCTGAGGATAGGACAGGAGCATTATCTATTGTTCTCAGTTATCAGCCATGTCAGTGCTGAGGAGAGGCTGAGGATAGGACAGGAGCATTATCTATTGTTCTCAGTTATCAGCCATGTCAGTGCTGAGGAGAGGCTGAGGATAGGACAGGAGCATTATCTATTGTTCTCTGTTATCAGCCATGTCAGTGCTGGGGAGAGGCTGAGGATAGGACAGGAGCATTATCTATTGTTCTCAGTTATCAGCCATGTCAGTGCTGGGGAGAGGCTGAGGATAGGACAGGAGCATTATCTATTGTTCTCAGTTATCAGCCATGTCAGTGCTGGGGAGAGGCTGAGGATAGGACAGGAGCATTATCTATTGTTCTCAGTTATCAGCCATGTCAGTGCTGGGAGAGGACAGGAGCATTATCTATTGTTCTCTGTTATCAGCCATGTCAGTGCTGAGGAGAGGCTGAGGATAGGACAGGAGCATTATCTATTGTTCTCTGTTATCAGCCATGTCAGTGCTGAGGAGAGGCTGAGGAGAGGACAGGAGCATTATCTATTGTTCTCTGTTATCAGCCATGTCAGTGCTGCGGAGAGGCTGAGGGTAGGACAGGAGCATTATCTATTGTTCTCAGTTATCAGCCATGTCAGTGCTGGGGAGAGGCTGAGGGTAGGACAGGAGCATTATCTATTGTTCTCTGTTATCAGCCATGTCAGTGCTGGGGAGGGGCTGAGGGTAGGACAGGAGCATTATCTATTGTTCTCAGTTATCAGCCATGTCAGTGCTGGGGAGAGGCTGAGGATAGGACAGGAGCATTATCTATTGTTCTCAGTTATCAGCCATGTCAGTGCTGAGGAGAGGCTGAGGATAGGACAGGAGCATTATCTATTGTTCTCTGTTATCAGCCATGTCAGTGCTGAGGAGAGGCTGAGGAGAGGACAGGAGCATTATCTATTGTTCTCAGTTATCAGCCATGTCAGTGCTGAGGAGAGGCTGAGGAGAGGACAGGAGCATTATCTATTGTTCTCAGTTATCAGCCATGTCAGTGCTGAGGAGAGGCTGAGGATAGGACAGGAGCATTATCTATTGTTCTCAGTTATCAGCCATGTCAGTGCTGGGGAGAGGCTGAGGATAGGACAGGAGCATTATCTATTGTTCTCAGTTATCAGCCATGTCAGTGCTGGGGAGAGGCTGAGGATAGGACAGGAGCATTATCTATTGTTCTCAGTTATCAGCCATGTCAGTGCTGAGGAGAGGCTGAGGATAGGACAGGAGCATTATCTATTGTTCTCAGTTATCAGCCATGTCAGTGCTGGGGAGAGGCTGAGGATAGGACAGGAGCATTATCTATTGTTCTCAGTTATCAGCCATGTCAGTGCTGGGAGAGGCTGAGGATAGGACAGGAGCATTATCTATTGTTCTCTGTTATCAGCCATGTCAGTGCTGAGGAGAGGCTGAGGATAGGACAGGAGCATTATCTATTGTTCTCTGTTATCAGCCATGTCAGTGCTGGGGAGAGGCTGAGGATAGGACAGGAGCATTATCTATTGTTCTCTGTTATCAGCCATGTCAGTGCTGAGGAGAGGCTGAGGAGAGGACAGGAGCATTATCTATTGTTCTCAGTTATCAGCCATGTCAGTGCTGGGAGAGGCTGAGGATAGGACAGGAGCATTATCTATTGTTCTCTGTTATCAGCCATGTCAGTGCTGGGGAGGGGCTGAGGATAGGACAGGAGCATTATCTATTGTTCTCTGTTATCAGCCATGTCAGTGCTGCGGAGAGGCTGAGGATAGGACAGGAGCATTATCTATTGTTCTCAGTTATCAGCCATGTCAGTGCTGGGAGAGGCTGAGGATAGGACAGGAGCATTATCTATTGTTCTCTGTTATCAGCCATGTCAGTGCTGGGGAGAGGCTGAGGATAGGACAGGAGCATTATCTATTGTTCTCAGTTATCAGCCATGTCAGTGCTGAGGAGAGGACAGGAGCATTATCTATTGTTCTCAGTTATCAGCCATGTCAGTGCTGGGGAGAGGCTGAGGATAGGACAGGAGCATTATCTATTGTTCTCAGTTATCAGCCATGTCAGTGCTGAGGAGAGGACAGGAGCATTATCTATTGTTCTCTGTTATCAGCCATGTCAGTGCTGGGGAGAGGCTGAGGATAGGACAGGAGCATTATCTATTGTTCTCAGTTATCAGCCATGTCAGTGCTGAGGAGAGGCTGAGGGTAGGACAGGAGCATTATCTATTGTTCTCTGTTATCAGCCATGTCAGTGCTGGGGAGAGGCTGAGGATAGGACAGGAGCATTATCTATTGTTCTCTGTTATCAGCCATGTCAGTGCTGAGGAGAGGCTGAGGAGAGGACAGGAGCATTATCTATTGTTCTCAGTTATCAGCCATGTCAGTGCTGAGGAGAGGCTGAGGAGAGGACAGGAGCATTATCTATTGTTCTCAGTTATCAGCCATGTCAGTGCTGGGGAGGGGCTGAGGGTAGGACAGGAGCATTATCTATTGTTCTCTGTTATCAGCCATGTCAGTGCTGGGGAGAGGCTGAGGAGAGGACAGGAGCATTATCTATTGTTCTCAGTTATCAGCCATGTCAGTGCTGGGGAGGGGCTGAGGGTAGGACAGGAGCATTATCTATTGCTCTCAGTTATCAGCCATGTCAGGCTGGGCTGTGGATGACTGTAGTGTCTTTCCATTGGATTAGCCACTCACTGTCTTATTATGTGGCATCTATTGTATATCTCCACAGCAGGGTCTTATCTGACCAGGGAGCCCCCATCATATCCATAGACCAGTGTTTCCCAAGCAACGTGCCTCCAGCTATTGCAAAACTACAACTCCCAGCATGCCCAGACAGCCAACGGCTGTCTGGGCATGCTGGGAGTTGAAGTTTTGCAACAGCTGGAGGCACACTGGTGAGGGAATACTGCCAATATACCTTAGGTCAGGGGTCCTCAAACTTTTTAAACGGGGGGCCAGTTCACGCTCCCTCAGACCGTTGGAGGGCCGGACTATAGATAAAAAACATGAACAAATTCCTATGCACACTTATATATCTTATTAGTGGACTACCCCTTTAAGTACGCAGCACAGTTCTCCACATATTAGGTTGTAGTTCCCACACATTAGGGTTGGCAGTACAGTTCCCCAACATTAGGTGCAGTACAGTTCCCCCACATTAGGTGCAGTATAGTTCCCCCACATTAGGTGCAGTATAGTTCCCCCACATTAGGTGCAGTACAGTTCCCCCACATTAGGTGCAGTACAGTTCCCCCACATTAGGTGCAGTACAGTTCCCCCACATTAGGTGCAGTACAGTTCCCCCACATTAGGTGCAGTACAGTTCCCCCACATTAGGTGCAGTACAGTTCCCCCACATTAGGTGCAGTACAGTTCCCCCACATTAGGAGCAGTACAGTTCCCCCACATTAGGAGCAGTACAGTTCCCCCACATTAGGTTGCAGTTCCCCCACATTAGGTGCAGTACAGTTCCCCCACATTAGGTGCAGTATAGTTCCCCCACATTAGGTGCAGTACAGTTCCCCCACATTAGGTGCAGTACAGTTCCCCCACATTAGGTGCAGTACAGTTCCCCCACATTAGGTGCAGTACAGTTCCCCCACATTAGGTGCAGTACAGTTCCCCCACATTAGGTGCAGTACAGTTCCCCCACATTAGGTGCAGTATAGCTCCCCCACATTAGGTGCAGTATAGCTCCCCCACATTAGGTGCAGTATAGTTCCCCCACATTAGGTGCAGTATAGCTCCCCCACATTAGGTGCAATATAGTTCCCCCACATTAGGTGCAGTATAGTTCCCCCACATTAGGTGCAGTATAGTTCCCCCACATTAGGTGCAGTATAGTTCCCCCACATTAGGTGCAGTATAGCTCCCCCACATTTGGTGCAGTATAGCTCCCCCACATTAGGTGCAGTATAGCTCCCCCACATTAGGTGCAGTATAGCTCCCCCACATTAGGTGCAGTATAGTTCTCGACATTAGGTGCCGTATAGTTCCCCCACATTAGGTGCAGTATAGTTCCCCCACATTAGGTGCAGTATACTTCCCCCACATTAGGTGCAGTATACTTCCCCCACATTAGGTGCAGTATACTTCCCCCACATTAGGTGCAGTACAGTTCCCCCACATTAGGTACAGTATAGTTCCCCCACATTAGGTACAGTATAGTTCCCCCACATTAGGTGCAGTATACATCCCCCACATTAGGTGCAGTATACTTCCCCACATTAGGTGCAGTATAGTTCCCCCACATTAGGTGCAGTATAGTTCCCCCCACATTAGGTACAGTATAGTTCCCCCACATGAGGTGCAGTACAGTTCCCCCACATTAGGTGCAGTATACATCCCCCACATTAGGTGCAGTATACTTCCCCACATTAGGTGCAGTATGTTCCCCCACAGACATACAGTCTCCAGCCATACAGTGTATGGCTGGAGGCTGTATGCCTGTGTTCTGCCCCACTTCAGTTCTCCGACCACCACTCCTCCAGTCCGGACATTGCATAAGTCCCTGGACCGAAGGAGCAGTGGTCGGAGCACTGAAGCTGACGTACCTCTGGTAACACTTACCTAGCTGGCCAGCGCACGTCCTCATCGCTGCCCTGCTCCTCTGCGCTCCGTTGCTATGGGCGCACTCATGGGAAGTCAGTGACGTCCCTGCATGCGCCACCTTCCTGGCGGCCCCTGCGTTTTTAAAGTAAACGCAGGGCCTCCGAGAGCGCATCCCTGTGTCCCGAAAACATCTTTCGGGACACAGGGATGTCCCTGGCAGCGGCGGGCCGGATAAATGTCCTCGGCTGCCTTAGGTTGATGAAGATAAAAATGGACGATGTTCAACCATGAACCTACTTGTGCCCAATCCATTATTATAGTGACAGGAGGAGTTACCTTTGGTCCTGCAGTCTCGTGGCTCCCGATAGTCGCCTCCCCCTGACCTTCACTGCTCCATTTGCTGCCCCCAACAGACGAGGCTGCATCCAGGAGAGCGGCCATCTTCCTCTTCGTCTCCTCTTTTCGAGCCTCCAGCTGTTGCTTCTCTTTCTCGCTGCGGCACCAGAGCTGCCACTCTACCAGGCAGCGGCGCAGGAGGCGTTTGTGGTAACACTCCGCAGCCGCCTGCTGTTTCCTGGAGAGGAAATATAACATTTAAAAAAAAAAATTAAAAAAGGAAACGGCATAGATACACAGGCTATAGATGAGGGCAGCTGCACCAGAGAAAAGTATGTGCCCCCCTCCCAATATGGAAGCCAATATGCAGCCCCTTCATCTCTACAGACCAATCTTCTTAAAACATGGGGCTCTCCAGCTGTTGCAAAACTACAACTCCCAGCATGTCCGGACAGCCATTGTATTTATAAATCTCAATCCTTCCAGTACCTCTTAGCTGCTCTATGCTCTGTAGGAAGTTATGTCGTTCTTTCTAGTTGTTATCAGCTGCTTTATGCTCCACAGGAAGTCATGTAGTCTCTCCGATACATATCAGCTGCTGTATGTTCTGGATCAAGTCATATGGAGTCTTTCTAGTACTTATCAGCTGCTGTATGCTCCACAGGAAATTGTGTAATTCTTTCCAGTACTGAAAAGACTACATGACATCATCCAGAACATACAGCAGCTGATAAGTACTGGAAAGACTACATGACATCATCCAGGACATACAGCAGCTGATAAGTACTGGAAAGACTACATGACTTCCCCCAGGACATACAGCAGCTGATAAGTACTGGAAAGACTACATGACATCATCCAGGACATACAGCAGCTGATAAGTACTGGAAAGACTACATGACTTCCCCCAGGACATACAGCAGCTGATAAGTACTGGAAAGACTACATGACATCATCCAGGGCATACAGCAGCTGATAAGTACTGTAATCACTACATGACTTCTTCCAGGACATACAGCAGCTGATAAGTACTATAAAGACTACATGACATCATCCAGGGCATACAGCAGCTGATAAGTACTGGGAAGACTACATGACTTCCTCCAGGACATACAGCAGGTGATAAGTACCGGAAAGACTACATGACTTCCTCCAGGACATACAGCAGCTGATAAGTACTGGAAAGACTACATGACTTCCTCCAGGACATACAGCAGCTGATAAGTACTGGAATCACTACATGACTTCCCCCAGGACATACAGCAGCTGATAAGTACTGGAAAGACTACATGACTTCCTCCAGGACATACAGCAGCTGATAAGCACTGGAAATACTACATGACTTCCTTCAGGACATACAGCAGCTGATAAGCACTGGAAAGACTACATGACTTCATCCAGGACATACAGCAGCTGATAAGTACTGGAAAGACTACATGACTTCCTCCAGGGCACACAGCAGCTGATAAGTACTGGAAAGACTACATGACTTCATCCAGGACATACAGCAGCTGATAAGCACTGGAAAGACTACATGACATCATCCAGGACATACAGCAGCTGATAAGTACTGGAAAGACTACATGACTTCCTCCAGGACATACAGCAGCTGATAAGTACTGGAAAGACTACATGACTTCCCCCAGGACATACAGCAGCTGATAAGTAATGCAAAGACTACATGACTCCTCCAGGACATACAGCAGCTGATAAGTACTGGAAAGACTACATGACTTCCCCCAGGACATACAGCAGCTGATAAGTACTGGAAAGACTACATGACATCATCCAGGACATACAGCAGCTGATAAGTACTGGAAAGACTACATGACTTCCCCCAGGACATACAGCAGCTGATAAGTACTGGAAAGACTACATGACTTCCTCCAGGACATACAGCAGCTGATAAGTACTGGAAAGACTACATGACATCATCCAGGACATACAGCAGCTGATAAGTACTGGAAAGACTACATGACTTCCTCCAGGACATACAGCAGCTGATAAGTACTGGAAAGACTACATGACTTCATCCAGGACATACAGCAGCTGATAAGTACTGGAAAGACTACATGACTTCCCCCAGGACATACAGCAGCTGATAAGTACTGGAAAGACTACATGACTTCCTCCAGGACATACAGCAGCTGATAAGTACTGGAAAGACTACATGACATCATCCAGGACATACAGCGGATGGAAGTAAAATACTAAATTTACAAATCTATACAACTTTGTCATTAGTTGATTTAAATTTATGTCTTTTCTCAGGAGTTCCCCTTTAAAGTCTCCCTGTGATCTTGGTGTCCGCCCCCTGGACCTACCTGTTCTGATCCCTCAGCTCCTTCTCCATTTGCTGGGTCTCTTGCTCCATCTTTCCCGACCACACGTGGTCCCTCCAGGCCCGGAAGGTCCTCAGCTGTAGCCTCCAGTCCGCCAGGGCGCGCGCCTTCCCCGTCTTCACCCTGCGCTCCAGCACCAGCTTGTACCAGATGGAGAAGTGTTTGTGAAGACGCTGGCAAGACACAGGCAGAAGATCACGTTATTCTGGGTAAGAACGTGGCCCCCGCTCCTTATACCGACTGACGCCTACATTGTCTGACGTCTCCCGTCACAGAGCTCGGCGGCTCCGGAGTCTTACAAACCGGCTGATAACAGGGAGCAATAGACAATAGTCATTTAGGACAGTGAGTCATGTGACCTCTCACCCTGTGGTTCTCTGCGTAGATCTGGTGCAGCATCTCCTCGATTTTGTCGCGTTTCTCGCGTCTTCTCGCCTCCTCCTCATCTTCCCGAGACGTTCGCTGAATCGGCGTCACCTCCTTCTTCTTCTTCTCCACTTCCTGTCTCTTCCATTCTCTACAGACACAAAAAAAAATTCAAGAATCATTTTAAGAGTCAGACCTTTCCTCATCTGCTGCTCTGGAAAAGCTGAGTGACAACTAACATAACCGCCAGTAGAGCAAGAACTGGATCGTTCACACAGCTTTCTCCGACTCCTGAATGGCGATTTTGTTACAGGGCTTTAACCGTTTCCCCATCAGTGTCCACAGCTGTTGCAAGAGTACAACTCCCAGCATGCCCGGACAGCCGAAGGCTGTCCGGGCATGGTGGGAGTTGTAACTTTGCAACAGCTGGAGGCACACTGGTTGGGAAACATTGGTCTAATGTTTATTACAAAAAAAAAAAACTTTTTTTTTTTTATATATATATTTTTTTATATATCAACTGGTTCCAGAAAGTTAAACAGATTTGTAAATGACTTCTATAAAAAAAAAATCTTAATCCTTCCAATAATTATCAGCTGCTGAAGTTGAGTTGTTCTTTTCTGTCTGGCAACAGTGCTCTCTGCTGACATCTCTGCTTGTCTTGGGAACTGCAGAGAGTAGAAGAGGTTTGCTATGGGGATTTGCTTCTACTCTGGGCAGTTCCCGAGACAGGTGTAATCAGAGAGCACTTAGACAGAAAAGAACAACTAAACTTCAGCAGCTGATAAGTACTGGAATGATTAAGATTTTTTTAATTGAAGTAATTTACAAATCTGTTTAACTTTCTGAAGCCAGTTGATATAGATATATATATATATATATATATATATATCTATATCAACTGGCTTCAGAAAGTTAAATAGATTTTTATATATATATATATATATATATATATATATATATATATATATATATATATAAAAGTTTTTCCCTGGAATAACTCTTTAATGTTTTATACACTTGAAAAGGAAAAAACATATACATTAAAGGTGGTATCCAGGAAAAAAAATTGTTTTTTTTTATATATCAACTGGCTCCAGAAAGTTCTAAATGGCATCTATTAAAAAAAATCTTAATCCTTTCAGTACTTATGAGCTGCTGAAGTTGAGTTGTTCTTTTCTGTCTAAGTGCTCTCTGATGACACGTGACTCAGGAACCGCCCAGTTTAGAAGCAAATCCCCATAGCAAACCTCTTCTACTCTGTGCAGTTCCTGAGACAAGCAGAGATGTCAGCAGAGAGCACTGTTGCCAGACAGAAAAAAACAACTCAACTTCAGCAGCTGATAATTATTGTAAGGATTAAGATTTTTTAATAGAAGTAATTTACAAATCTGTTTAACTTTCTGGAGCCAGTTGATAAAAAAAAAAAAAAAAAAAAAATGTTTTCCTGGAATACCCCTTTAAGGTATGTTAAAAACGGACCCTCCAGTACGCCATATGGCAGAATCCATCTTCTATGCTGGGAGTTGTAATTTGGCATAATTCGGACCTTTTTTATCGCTTCTTATTTCCTTTCTTTTTAGGCGAGGTGACCGAACATTGGCAATTCTGTAATTCGGATATTTTCTTCGTTTGCGCCGTGGGATCGACAGTGTTGTATTCTAAGTTCAAATGATTTATTTATGTTTATTTATGATTTTAATTTATTCATTTTAAGCGTTTACCTTCCAACCAAACAGACTTTATCTTATTTGCATAGTTAAAAAAAAAAAAAAAAAATATATATATATATATATATATATATACATACACACACACACACATACACACACATTATTATATATTATTATTATTTTATTTATTTTTTATGACTACGCTTACAGTCGCCCAGTGATTTAAATTTTTTCCATCTGTGTTCTAATTTTTTTTCTGCCGTGACTGGTAGTTTTTATCGGGGTCAATTTGTCATAGATTAGAATTTTTTATTTATTTATGACAAATGGGGGGGGGGGGGGTGATTTGCGTATTTGTATTTTTTTTATTTTCCATTAGATTTTTATATTCATTCTATACTTTTTTTTTGTCTCCCTATGGGACTTGTATGAACAATGATTCAATTGCACTGCCATGATCCATTTAAAGGGGTACTCCGGGGGAATTTTTTTTTTCCAGATCAACTGGTGCAAAAAAGTTATACAGATTTGTAAATTACTTCTATATAAAAATCTTAATCCTTCCAGTACTTATCAGCTGCTGTATGCTCCATGGGGAGTTGTGTAGTTTTTTTCTGTCTGTCCACAGTGCTCTCTGCTGACACCTCTGTCCGTGTCAGGAACTGTCCAGAGTAGGAGCAAATCCTCAAAGCAAACTTCTCCTGCTCTGGACAGTTCTTGACACGGACAGAGGTGTCAGCAGAGAGCACTGTGGTCAGACAGAAAAAAAACTACACAACTCCCTGTGGAGCATACAGCAGCTGATAAGTACTGGAAGGATTAAGATTTTTTAATAGAAGTCATTTACAAATCTGTTCAACTACACGGCACCAGTTGATTTGAAAAATAAAAATAGTTTTCCACCGGAGTACCCCTTTAATCTTCTTATACAGCCTGTCTACCTGTCTACAGTAACAGATCAGCTTTCCCTGGTCCCTGAATGGTAATTGTATGGGTTCATGCACACTGGAATAAACACTTATAATAAGCTAAATTTTAACATGGAAATAAAGGTTGGAAATCAAAATCCCATTGTTTTCCGGGCGGATTCAAATTCCACGCCATATGTTATGTTACATGTAAACTGAGCAGCAGGCGATTGAGCGGAACGTCTGTAGAATGCATGGGCCCTATATATGCGGGGATACAAGAGGGATATATGTATTTATGCCGTGCAGGAGTCTGGGAAAAGCTGAGTAGACAATTAGATGTGTACGTGGCGGTGTCATGGCGGCCGCCTCTCTCTTACGCTCTCCTCGCCTCCTCCATCAGTCTCTTGCGCTCGCTCATCTCTTTGCGCAGTTTCACCATCTCCCGCTGGATCTCCTCCTCTTCCTTCTTAGTCTTCAGAGTTTTCTGCCTGTTCTCCTCCTGCACCAACATCTGAGCCTCCGCCAGAGCCGACTTCTTCAGGGCGAGCTCCTGCCTCCGCCTCGCCGCCTCCTGCTGCCGCTGCGCCCGGTTCTCCTTTACCTGCGCCAAGTCATGTGACATCTTATTAATATACACGGCACAAAAACATAAAGTGAACACTAAGATAACACATCCTAGATCTGAATGAATGAACTAATCGTAGGAAATACTTTCCTCTTTACATAGATGAATGTGACAACAAAATCACCAAAAATTATCAATGGAAATCATCAACCCCTGGAGGTCTGGATATGGAGTCACTCAAAATCACAGTGGAAAACCCCACTACAGGCTGATCCAACTTTATGTAATGTCCTTAATACAAGTCCCAATGAGGCCCAGTAGTGTGTGTGGCCTCCACGTGCCCGTATGACCTCCCTACAACGCCTGGGCATGCTCCTGATGAGGTGGGGGATGGTCTCCTGAGGGATGTCCTCCCAGACCTGGACTAAAGCATCCGCCAACTCCTGGACAGTCTGTGGTGGATGGAGCGAGACGTCCCAGATGTGCTCAATCGGATTCAGGGGAACGGGCGGCCAGTCCATAGCATCAATGCCTTCCTCTTGTAGGAACTGCTGACACACTCGAGCCACATGAGGTCTAGCATTGTCTTGTATTAGGAGGAACCCAGGGCCAACCGCACCAGCATATGGTCTCACAAGGGGTCTGAGGATCTCATCTTGGTACCTAATGGCAGTCAGGCTACCTCTGGTAAGTACATGGAGGGCTGTGCGGCACCCCAAAGAAATGCCACCCCACACGATTACTGACCCACCGCCAAACCGGTCATGCTGGAGGATGTTGCCGGCAGCAGAATGTTCTCCACGGCGTCTCCAGACTCTGTCTCGTCTGTCACATGTGCACAGTGTGAACCTGCTTTCATCTGTGTAGAACACAGGGCGCCAGTGGTGAATTTGCCAATCTTGGTGTTCACTGGCAAATGCCAAACGTACTGCACGGTGTTGGGCTGTAAGCACAACCCCCACCTGTGGATGTCGGGCCCTCATACCACCCTCAAGGAGTCTGTTTCTGACCGTTTCAGTGGACACATGCACATTTGTGTCCTGCTGGAGGTCATTTTGCAGGGCTCTGGCAGTGCTCCTCCTGCTCCTCCTTGCCCATAGGTGGAGGTAGCGGTTCTGCTGCTGGGTTGTTGCCCTCCTACGGCCTCCTCCATGTCTCCTGATGTACTGGCCTGTCTCCTTCTTGTCACAGCTCACATTGATGTGCCATCCTGGATGAGATGCTCTACCTGAGCCACTTGTGTGGGTTGTAGACTCCGTCTCATGCTACCACTAGAGTGAAGGCACCGCCAGCATTCAAAAGTGACCAAAACATCAGCCAGGAAGCATAGGAACTGAGAAGTGGTCTGTGGTCACCACCTGCAGAACCACTCCTTTATTGGGGGTGTATGGTAATTGCCTATAATTTCCACCTGTTGTCTGTTCCATGTGAAATTGATTGTCAATCAGTGTTCTTCCTGAGTGGACAGTGGGATCTCACACAAGTGTCAGTGACTTGGAGTTACATTGTGTTGTTTACGTGTTCCCTTTATATATTATTTGAGCAGTGTATATACATTGTGATGTTTACGTGTTCCCTTTACATATTATTTGAGCAGTGTATATACATTGTGTTGTTTACGTGTTCCCTTTATTATTTGAGCAGTGTATATACATTGTGTTGTTTACGTGCCCCCTTTATTATATTGAGCAGTGTATATACATTGTGTTGTTTACGTGTTCCCTTTATTATTTGAGCAGTGTATATATATTGTGTTATTTACGTGTTCCCTTTATTATTTGAGCAGTGTATATACATTGTGTTGTTTACGTGTTCCCTTTATATATATTTGAGCAGTGTATATACATTGTGTTGTTTACGTGTTCCCTTTATTATTTGAGCAGTGTATATACATTGTGTTGTTTACGTGTTCCCTTTATATATATTTGAGCAGTGTATATATATTGTGTTGTTTACGTGTTCCCTTTATTATTTGAGCAGTGTATATACATTGTGTTGTTTACGTGTTCCCTTTATATATTATTTGAGCAGTGTATATACATTGTGTTGTTTACGTGTTCCCTTTATATATTATTTTGAGCAGTGTATATATATTGTGTTGTTTACGTGTTCCCTTTATTATTTTGAGCAGTGTATATACATTGTGTTGTTTACGTGTTCCCTTTATTATTTGAGCAGTGTATATACATTGTGTTGTTTACGTGTTCCCTTTATATATATTTGAGCAGTGTATATACATTGTGTTGTTTACGTGTCCCCTTTATATTATTTTGAGCAGTGTATATACATTGTGTTGTTTACGTGTTCCCTTTATTATTTTGAGCAGTGTATATACATTGTGTTGTTTACGTGTTCCCTTTATATATATATTTGAGCAGTGTATATACATTGTGATGTTTACGTGTTTCCTTTATTATTTGAGCAGTGTATATACATTGTGTTGTTTACGTGTTCCCTTTATATATATTTGAGCAGTGTATATACATTGTGTTTACGTGTTCCCTTTATTATTTTGAGCAGTGTATATACATTGTGTTGTTTACGTGTTCCCTTTATTATTTTGAGCAGTGTATATACATTGTGTTGTTTACGTGTTCCCTTTATATATATTTGAGTAGTGTATATACATTGTGTTGTTTACGTGTTCCCTTTATATATATTTGAGCAGTGTATATACATTGTGTTGTTTACGTGTTCCCTTTATATTATTTTTGAGCAGTGTATATACATTGTGTTGTTTACGTGTTCCCTTTATATATTTGAGCAGTGTATATACATTGTCTTGTTTACGTGTTCCCTTTATATTATTTTTGAGCAGTGTATATACATTGTGTTGTTTACGTGTTCCCTTTATATATTTGAGCAGTGTATATACATTGTGTTGTTTACGTGTTCCCTTTATTATTTTGAGCAGTGTATATACATTGTCTTGTTTACGTGTTCCCTTTATTATTTGAGCAGTGTATATACATTGTGTTGTTTACGTGTTCCCTTTATATATTATTTGAGCAGTGTATATACATTGTGTTGTTTACGTGTTCCCTTTATTATTTTGAGCAGTGTATATACATTGTGTTGTTTACGTGTTCCCTTTATTATTTGAGCAGTGTATATATTGTGTTGTTTACGTGTTCCCTTTATATTATTTGAGCAGTGTATATACATTGTGTTGTTTACGTGTTCCCTTTATATTATTTTTGAGCAGTGTATATACATTGTGTTGTTTACGTGTTCCCTTTATATATTTGAGCAGTGTATATACATTGTCTTGTTTACATGTTCCCTTTATTATTTGAGCAGTGTATATACATTGTGTTGTTTACGTGTCCCCTTTATTATTTGAGCAGTGTATATACATTGTGTTTACGTGTTCCCTTTATTATTTGAGCAGTGTATATACATTGTGTTGTTTACGTGTTCCCTTTATTATTTGAGCAGTGTATATACATTGTGTTTACGTGTTCCCTTTATTATTTGAGCAGTGTATATACATTGTGTTGTTTACGTGTTCCCTTTATTATTTTGAGCAGTGTATATACATTGTGTTGTTTACGTGTTCCCTTTATTATTTTGAGCAGTGTATATACACTGTGTTGTTTACGTGTTCCCTTTATATATATTTGAGCAGTGTATATACATTGTGTTGTTTATGTGTTCCCTTTATATATATTTGAGCAGTGTATATACATTGTGTTGTTTACGTGTTCCCTTTATTATTTTGAGCAGTGTATATACATTGTGTTTACGTGTTCCCTTTCTTATTTGAGCAGTGTATATACATTGTGTTGTTTACGTGTTCCCATTATTATTTTGAGCAGTGTATATACATTGTGTTGTTTACGTGTTCCCTTTATTATTTGAGCAGTGTATATACATTGTGTTGTTTACGTGTTCCCTTTATTATTTTGAGCAGTGTATATACATTGTGTTGTTTACGTGTTCCCTTTATTATTTGAGCAGTGTATATACATTGTGTTGTTTATGTGTTCCCTTTATTATTTTGAGCAGTGTATATACATTGTGTTGTTTACGTGTTCCCTTTATTATTTGAGCAGTGTATATACATTGTGTTGTTTACATGTTCCCTTTATATATATTTGAGCAGTGTATATACATTGTGTTGTTTACGTGTCCCCTTTATATATATATTTGAGCAGTGTATATACATTGTGTTGTTTACGTGTTCCCTTTATTATTTTGAGCAGTGTATATACATTGTGTTGTTTACGTGTTCCCATTATTATTTTGAGCAGTGTATATACATTGTGTTGTTTACGTGTTCCCTTTATTATTTGAGCAGTGTATATACATTGTGTTGTTTACGTGTTCCCTTTATTATTTTGAGCAGTGTATATACATTGTGTTGTTTACGTGTTCCCTTTATTATTTGAGCAGTGTATATACATTGTGTTGTTTATGTGTTCCCTTTATTATTTTGAGCAGTGTATATACATTGTGTTGTTTACGTGTTCCCTTTATTATTTGAGCAGTGTATATACATTGTGTTGTTTACATGTTCCCTTTATATATATTTGAGCAGTGTATATATATTGTGTTGTTTACGTGTCCCCTTTATATATATATTTGAGCAGTGTATATACATTGTGTTGTTTACGTGTTCCCTTTATTATTTTGAGCAGTGTATATACATTGTGTTGTTTATGTGTTCCCTTTATTATTTGAGCAGTGTATATACATTGTGTTGTTTACGTGTCCCCTTTATATTATTTTGAGCAGTGTATATACATTGTGTTGTTTATGTGTTCCCTTTATTATTTGAGCAGTGTATATACATTGTGTTGTTTACGTGTCCCCTTTATTATTTTGAGCAGTGTATATACATTGTGTTGTTTACGTGTTCCCTATATTATTTGAGCAGTGTATATACATTGTGTTGTTTACGTGTTCCCTTTATTATTTTGAGCAGTGTATATACATTGTGTTGTTTACGTGTTCCCTTTATTATTTTGAGCAGTGTATATACATTGTGTTGTTTACGTGTTCCCTTTATTATTTGAGCAGTGTATATACATTGTGTTGTTTACGTGTCCCCTTTATATTATTTTGAGCAGTGTATATACATTGTGTTGTTTACGTGTTCCCTTTATATATATTTGAGCAGTGTATATACATTGTGTTGTTTACGTGTTCCCTTTATTATTTTGAGCAGTGTATATACATTGTGTTGGTTACATGTTCCCTTTATATATATTTGAGCAGTGTATATACATTGTGTTGTTTACGTGTTCCCTTTATTATTTTGAGCAGTATATATATATTGTGTTGTTTACGTGTTCCCTTTATATATATTTGAGCAGTGTATATACATTGTGTTGTTTACGTGTTCCCTTTATTATTTGAGCAGTGTATATACATTGTGTTGTTTACGTGTTCCCTTTATTATTTTGAGCAGTGTATATACATTGTGTTGTTTACGTGTTCTCTTTATTATTTTGAGCAGTGTATATACATTGTGTTGTTTACGTGTTCTCTTTATTATTTTGGAGCAGTGTATATACATTGTGTTGTTTACGTGTTCCCTTTATTATTTTGGAGCAGTGTATATACATTGTGTTGTTTACGTGTTCTCTTTATTATTTTGAGCAGTATATATATATTGTGTTGTTTACGTGTTCCCTTTATTATTTTGAGCAGTGTATATACATTGTGTTGTTTACGTGTTCTCTTTATTATTTTGAGCAGTGTATATACATTGTGTTGTTTACGTGTTCCCTTTATTATTTTGGAGCAGTGTATATACATTGTGTTGTTTACGTGTTCTCTTTATTATTTTGAGCAGTATATATATATTGTGTTGTTTACGTGTTCCCTTTATTATTTTGAGCAGTGTATATACATTGTGTTGTTTACGTGTTCCCTTTATTATTATGAGCAGTGTATATACATTGTGTTGTTACGTGTTCCCTTTATATATATTTGAGCAGTGTATATACATTGTGTTGTTTACGTGTCCCCTTTATATATATTTGAGCAGTGTATATACATTGTGTTGTTTACGTGTTCCCTTTATTATTTGAGCAGTGTATATACATTGTGTTGTTTACGTGTTCCCTTTATATATATTTGAGCAGTGTATATACATTGTGTTGTTTACGTGTTCCCTTTATTATTTGAGCAGTGTATATACATTGTGTTGTTTACGTGTTCCCTTTATATATATTTGAGCAGTGTATATACATTGTGTTGTTTACGTGTTCCCTTTATATATATTTGAGCAGTGTATATACATTGTGTTGTTTACGTGTTCCCTATATTATTTGAGCAGTGTATATACATTGTGTTGTTTACGTGTTCCCTTTATTATTTGAGCAGTGTATATACATTGTGTTGTTTACGTGTTCCCTTTATATATATTTGAGCAGTGTATATACATTGTGTTGTTTACGTGTTCCCTTTATTATTTGAGCAGTGTATATATATTGTGTTGTTTACGTGTTCCCTTTATTATTTTGAGCAGTGTATATACATTGTGTTGTTTACGTGTTCCCTTTATTATTTTGAGCAGTGTATATACATTGTGTTGTTTACGTGTTCCCTTTATTATTTTGAGCAGTGTATATACATTGTGTTGTTTACGTGTTCCCTTTATATATTTTTGAGCAGTGTATATACATTGTGTTGTTTACGTGTTCCCTTTATATATTATTTGAGCAGTGTATATACATTGTGTTGTTTACGTGTTCCCTTTATTATTTGAGCAGTGTATATACATTGTGTTGTTTACGTGTTCCCTTTATTATTATTTGAGCAGTGTATTTATATTGTGTTGTTTACGTGCCCCTTTATTATTTTGAGCAGTGTATATACATTGTGTTGTTTACGTGTTCCCTTTATTATTTTGAGCAGTGTATATACATTGTGTTGTTTACGTGTTCCCTTTATTATTTTGAGCAGTGTATATACATTGTGTTGTTTACGTGTTCCCTTTATTATTTGAGCAGTGTATATACATTGTGTTTACGTGTTCCCTTTATTATTTGAGCAGTGTATATACATTGTGTTGTTTACGTGTTCCCTTTATTATTTTGAGCAGTGTATATACATTGTGTTGTTTACGTGTTCCCTTTATTATTTTGAGCAGTGTATATACACTGTGTTGTTTACGTGTTCCCTTTATATATATTTGAGCAGTGTATATACATTGTGTTGTTTATGTGTTCCCTTTATATATATTTGAGCAGTGTATATACATTGTGTTGTTTACGTGTTCCCTTTATTATTTTGAGCAGTGTATATACATTGTGTTGTTTACGTGTTCCCTTTATTATTTTGAGCAGTGTATATACATTGTGTTGTTTATGTGTTCCCTTTATATATATTTGAGCAGTGTATATACATTGTGTTGTTTACGTGTTCCCTTTATTATTTGAGCAGTGTATATACATTGTGATGTTTACGTGTTCCCTTTATTATTTTGAGCAGTGTATATACATTGTGTTTACGTGTTCCCTTTCTTATTTGAGCAGTGTATATACATTGTGTTGTTTACGTGTTCCCATTATTATTTTGAGCAGTGTATATACATTGTGTTGTTTACGTGTTCCCTTTATTATTTTGAGCAGTGTATATACATTGTGTTGTTTACGTGTTCCCTTTATTATTTGAGCAGTGTATATACATTGTGTTGTTTATGTGTTCCCTTTATTATTTGAGCAGTGTATATACATTGTGTTGTTTACGTGTTCCCTTTATTATTTGAGCAGTGTATATACATTGTGTTGTTTCCGTGTCCCCTTTATATTATTTTGAGCAGTGTATATACATTGTGTTGTTTATGTGTTCCCTTTATTATTTGAGCAGTGTATATACATTGTGTTGTTTACGTGTCCCCTTTATATTATTTTGAGCAGTGTATATACATTGTGTTGTTTATGTGTTCCCTTTATTATTTGAGCAGTGTATATACATTGTGTTGTTTACGTGTCCCCTTTATTATTTTGAGCAGTGTATATACATTGTGTTGTTTACGTGTTCCCTATATTATTTGAGCAGTGTATATACATTGTGTTGTTTACGTGTTTCCTTTATTATTTTGAGCAGTGTATATACATTGTGTTGTTTACGTGTTCCCTTTATTATTTTGAGCAGTGTATATACATTGTGTTGTTTACGTGTTCCCTTTATTATTTGAGCAGTGTATATACATTGTGTTGTTTACGTGTCCCCTTTATATTATTTTGAGCAGTGTATATACATTGTGTTGTTTACGTGTTCCCTTTATATATATTTGAGCAGTGTAGATACATTGTGTTGTTTACGTGTTCCCTTTATATATATTTGAGCAGTGTATATACATTGTGTTGTTTACGTGTTCCCTTTATTATTTTGAGCAGTGTATATACATTGTGTTGTTTACGTGTTCCCTTTATTATTTTGAGCAGTGTATATACATTGTGTTGTTTACGTGTTCCCTTTATTATTTTGAGCAGTGTATATACATTGTGTTGTTTACGTGTTCCCTTTATTATTATGAGCAGTGTATATACATTGTGTTGTTTACGTGTTCCCTTTATATATATTTGAGCAGTGTATATACATTGTGTTGTTTACGTGTTCCCTTTATTATTTTGGAGCAGTGTATATACATTGTGTTGTTTACGTGTTCTCTTTATTATTTTGAGCAGTGTATATACATTGTGATGTTTACGTGTTCTCTTTATTATTTTGAGCAGTGTATATACATTGTGTTGTTTACATGTTCCCTTTATTATTTTGAGCAGTGTATATACATTGTGTTGTTTACGTGTTCTCTTTATTATTTTGAGCAGTATATATATATTGTGTTGTTTACGTGTTCCCTTTATTATTTTGAGCAGTGTATATACATTGTGTTGTTTACGTGTTCCCTTTATTATTATGAGCAGTGTATATACATTGTGTTGTTTACGTGTTCCCTTTATATATATTTGAGCAGTGTATATACATTGTGTTGTTTACGTGTTCCCTTTATTATTTTGGAGCAGTGTATATACATTGTGTTGTTTACGTGTTCCCTTTATTATTTTGAGCAGTGTATATACATTGTGTTGTTTACGTGTTCCCTTTATTATTTTGAGCAGTGTATATACATTGTGTTGTTTACATGTTCCCTTTATTATTTGAGCAGTGTATATACATTGTGTTGTTTACGTGTCCCCTTTATATATATTTGAGCAGTGTATATACATTGTGTTGTTTACGTGTTCCCTTTATTATTTGAGCAGTGTATAAACATTGTGTTGTTTACGTGTTCCCTTTATATATATTTGAGCAGTGTATATACATTGTGTTGTTTACGTGTTCCCTTTATATATATTTGAGCAGTGTATATACATTGTGTTGTTTACGTGTTCCCTATATTATTTGAGCAGTGTATATACATTGTGTTGTTTACGTGTTCCCTTTATTATTTGAGCAGTGTATATACATTGTGTTGTTTACGTGTTCCCTTTATATATATTTGAGCAGTGTATATACATTGTGTTGTTTACGTGTTCCCTTTATTATTTGAGCAGTGTATATATATTGTGTTGTTTACGTGTTCCCTTTATTATTTTGAGCAGTGTATATACATTGTGTTGTTTACGTGTTCCCTTTATTATTTTGAGCAGTGTATATACATTGTGTTGTTTACGTGTTCCCTTTATTATTTTGAGCAGTGTATATACATTGTGTTGTTTACGTGTTCCCTTTATATATTTTTGAGCAGTGTATATACATTGTGTTGTTTACGTGTTCCCTTTATATATTATTTGAGCAGTGTATATACATTGTGTTGTTTACGTGTTCCCTTTATTATTTGAGCAGTGTATATACATTGTGTTGTTTACGTGTTCCCTTTATTATTATTTGAGCAGTGTATTTATATTGTGTTGTTTACGTGCCCCCTTTATTATTTTGAGCAGTGTATATACATTGTGTTGTTTACGTGTTCCCTTTATTATTTTTGAGCAGTGTATATACATTGTGTTGTTTACGTGCCCCCTTTATTATTTTGAGCAGTGTATATACATTGTGTTGTTTACGTGTTCCCTTTATTATTTTGAGCAGTGTATATACATTGTGTTGTTTACGTGTTCCCTTTATTATTTTGAGCAGTGTATATACATTGTGTTGTTTACGTGTCCCCTTTATATATTTGAGCAGTGTATATACATTGTGTTGTTTACGTGTTCCCTTTATTATTTTGAGCAGTGTATATATATTGTGTTGTTTACGTGTTCCCTTTATTATTTTGAGCAGTGTATATACATTGTGTTGTTTACGTGTTCCCTATATTTGAGCAGTGTATATACATTGTGTTGTTTACGTGTTCCCTTTATATATTATTTGAGCAGTGTATATACATTGTGTTGTTTACGTGTTCCCTTTATTATTTGAGCAGTGTATATACATTGTGTTGTTACGTGTTCCTTTTATTATATTGAGCAGTGTATATACATTGTGTTGTTTACGTGTTCCCTTTATTATATTGAGCAGTGTATATACATTGTGTTGTTTACGTGTTCCCTTTATATATATTTGAGCAGTGTATATATATTGTGTTGTTTACGTGTTCCCTTTATATATTTTGAGCAGTGTATATACATTGTGTTGTTTACGTGTTCCCTTTATATATTATTTGAGCAGTGTATATACATTGTGTTGTTTACGTGTTCCCTTTATTATATTGAGCAGTGTATATACATTGTGTTGTTTACGTGTTCCCTTTATATTATTTGAGCAGTGTATATACATTGTGTTGTTTACGTGTTCCCTTTATTATTTGAGCAGTGTATATACATTGTGTTGTTTACGTGTTCCCTTTATTATTTGAGCAGTGTATATACATTGTGTTGTTTACGTGTTCCCTTTATTATTTGAGCAGTGTATATACATTGTGTTGTTTACGTGTTCCCTTTATATTATTTTGAGCAGTGTATATACATTGTGTTGTTTACGTGTTCCCTTTATATATATTTGAGCAGTGTATATACATTGTGTTGTTTACGTGTTCCCTTTATTATTTTGAGCAGTGTATATACATTGTGTTGTTTACGTGTTCCCTATATTATTTGAGCAGTGTATATACATTGTGTTGTTTACGTGTTTCCTTTATTATTTTGAGCAGTGTATATACATTGTGTTGTTTACGTGTTTCCTTTATTATTTTGAGCAGTGTATATACATTGTGTTGTTTACGTGTTCCCTTTATTATTTTGAGCAGTGTATATACATTGTGTTGTTTACGTGTTCCCTTTATTATTTGAGCAGTGTATATACATTGTGTTGTTTACGTGTTCCCTTTATATATATTTGAGCAGTGTATATACATTGTGTTGTTTACGTGTCCCCTTTATATTATTTTGAGCAGTGTATATACATTGTGTTGTTTACGTGTTCCCTTTATTATTTTGAGCAGTGTATATACATTGTGTTGTTTACGTGTTCCCTTTATATATATATTTGAGCAGTGTATATACATTGTGATGTTTACGTGTTTCCTTTATTATTTGAGCAGTGTATATACATTGTGTTGTTTACGTGTTCCCTTTATATATATTTGAGCAGTGTATATACATTGTGTTTACGTGTTCCCTTTATTATTTTGAGCAGTGTATATACATTGTGTTGTTTACGTGTTCCCTTTATTATTTTGAGCAGTGTATATATATTGTGTTGTTTACGTGTTCCCTTTATATATATTTGAGCAGTGTATATACATTGTGTTGTTTACGTGTTCTCTTTATATATATTTGAGCAGTGTATATACATTGTGTTTACGTGTTCCCTTTATTATTTGAGCAGTGTATATACATTGTGTTGTTTACGTGTTCCCTTTATATATATTTGAGCAGTGTATATACATTGTGTTGTTTACGTGTTCCCTTTATATATATTTGAGCAGTGTATATACATTGTGTTTACGTGTTCCCTTTATTATTTGAGCAGTGTATATACATTGTGTTGTTTACGTGTTCCCTTTATATATTTGAGCAGTGTATATATATTGTGTTGTTTACGTGTTCCCTTTATATATATTTGAGCAGTGTATATACATTGTGTTGTTTACGTGTTCCCTTTATATTATTTTTGAGCAGTGTATATACATTGTGTTGTTTACGTGTTCCCTTTATATATATTTGAGCAGTGTATATACATTGTGTTGTTTACGTGTTCCCTTTATATATTTGAGCAGTGTATATACATTGTCTTGTTTACGTGTTCCCTTTATATTATTTTTGAGCAGTGTATATACATTGTGTTGTTTACGTGTTCCCTTTATATATTTGAGCAGTGTATATACATTGGTGTTGTTTACGTGTTCCCTTTATTATTTGAGCAGTGTATATACATTGTGTTGTTTACGTGTTCCCTTTATATATTTGAGCAGTGTATATACATTGTGTTGTTTACGTGTTCCCTTTATTATTTTGAGCAGTGTATATACATTGTCTTGTTTACGTGTTCCCTTTATTATTTGAGCAGTGTATATACATTGTGTTGTTTACGTGTTCCCTTTATATATTTGAGCAGTGTATATACATTGTGTTGTTTACGTGTTCCCTTTATTATTTTGAGCAGTGTATATACATTGTCTTGTTTACGTGTTCCCTTTATTATTTGAGCAGTGTATATACATTGTGTTGTTTACGTGTTCCCTTTATATTATTTGAGCAGTGTATATACATTGTGTTGTTTACGTGTTCCCTTTATTATTTGAGCAGTGTATATATTGTGTTGTTTACGTGTTCCCTTTATATTATTTTTGAGCAGTGTATATACATTGTGTTGTTTACGTGTTCCCTTTATTATTTGAGCAGTGTATATATTGTGTTGTTTACGTGTTCCCTTTATATTATTTTTGAGCAGTGTATATACATTGTGTTGTTTACGTGTTCCCTTTATATATTTGAGCAGTGTATATACATTGTCTTGTTTACATGTTCCCTTTATTATTTGAGCAGTGTATATACATTGTGTTGTTTACGTGTCCCCTTTATTATTTGAGCAGTGTATATACATTGTGTTTACGTGTTCCCTTTATTATTTGAGCAGTGTATATACATTGTGTTGTTTACGTGTTCCCTTTATTATTTGAGCAGTGTATATACATTGTGTTGTTTACGTGTTCCCTTTATTATTTGAGCAGTGTATATATATTGTGTTGTTTACGTGTTCCCTTTATTATTTGAGCAGTGTATATACATTGTGTTGTTTACGTGTTCCCTTTATTATTTTGAGCAGTGTATATACATTGTGTTGTTTACGTGTTCCCTTTATTATTTTGAGCAGTGTATATACACTGTGTTGTTTACGTGTTCCCTTTATATATATTTGAGCAGTGTATATACATTGTGTTGTTTATGTGTTCCCTTTATATATATTTGAGCAGTGTATATACATTGTGTTGTTTACGTGTTCCCTTTATTATTTTGAGCAGTGTATATACATTGTGTTGTTTACGTGTTCCCTTTATTATTTTGAGCAGTGTATATACACTGTGTTGTTTACGTGTTCCCTTTATATATATTTGAGCAGTGTATATACATTGTGTTGTTTATGTGTTCCCTTTATATATATTTGAGCAGTGTATATACATTGTGATGTTTACGTGTTCCCTTTATTATTTTGAGCAGTGTATATACATTGTGTTTACGTGTTCCCTTTCTTATTTGAGCAGTGTATATACATTGTGTTGTTTACGTGTTCCCTTTATTATTTGAGCAGTGTATATACATTGTGTTGTTTATGTGTTCCCTTTATTATTTTGAGCAGTGTATATACATTGTGTTGTTTACGTGTTCCCTTTATTATTTGAGCAGTGTATATACATTGTGTTGTTTACGTGTCCCCTTTATATTATTTTGAGCAGTGTATATACATTGTGTTGTTTATGTGTTCCCTTTATTATTTGAGCAGTGTATATATATTGTGTTGTTTACGTGTCCCCTTTATTATTTTGAGCAGTGTATATACATTGTGTTGTTTACGTGTCCCCTTTATTATTTTGAGCAGTGTATATACATTGTGTTGTTTACGTGTTCCCTATATTATTTGAGCAGTGTATATACATTGTGTTGTTTACGTGTTTCCTTTATTATTTTGAGCAGTGTATATACATTGTGTTGTTTACGTGTTCCCTTTATTATTTTGAGCAGTGTATATACATTGTGTTGTTTACGTGTTCCCTTTATTATTTGAGCAGTGTATATACATTGTGTTGTTTACGTGTCCCCTTTATATTATTTTGAGCAGTGTATATACATTGTGTTGTTTACGTGTTCCCTTTATATATATTTGAGCAGTGTAGATACATTGTGTTGTTTACGTGTTCCCTTTATATATATTTGAGCAGTGTATATACATTGTGTTGTTTACGTGTTCCCTTTATTATTTTGAGCAGTGTATATACATTGTGTTGTTTACGTGTTCCCTTTATTATTTTGAGCAGTGTATATACATTGTGTTGTTTACGTGTTCCCTTTATATATATTTGAGCAGTGTATATATACATTGTGTTGTTTACGTGTTCCCTTTATATATATTTGAGCAGTGTATATACATTGTGTTGTTTACGTGTTCCCTTTATTATTTTGGAGCAGTGTATATACATTGTGTTGTTTACGTGTTCTCTTTATTATTTTGAGCAGTGTATATACATTGTGTTGTTTACGTGTTCTCTTTATTATTTTGAGCAGTGTATATACATTGTGTTGTTTACGTGTTCCCTTTATATATATTTGAGCAGTGTATATACATTGTGTTGTTTACGTGTTCCCTTTATTATTTTGGAGCAGTGTATATACATTGTGTTGTTTACGTGTTCCCTTTATTATTTTGAGCAGTGTATATACATTGTGTTGTTTACATGTTCCCTTTATTATTTGAGCAGTGTATATACATTGTGTTGTTTACGTGTCCCCTTTATATATATTTGAGCAGTGTATATACATTGTGTTGTTTACGTGTTCCCTTTATTATTTGAGCAGTGTATATACATTGTGTTGTTTACGTGTTCCCTTTATATATATTTGAGCAGTGTATATACATTGTGTTGTTTACGTGTTCCCTTTATTATTTGAGCAGTGTATATACATTGTGTTATTTACGTGTTCCCTTTATTATTTGAGCAGTGTATATACATTGTGTTGTTTACGTGTTCCCTTTATTATTTTGAGCAGTGTATATACATTGTGTTGTTTACGTGTTCCCTTTATATATTATTTGAGCAGTGTATATATATTGTGTTGTTTACGTGTTCCCTTTATTATTTTGAGCAGTGTATATACATTGTGTTGTTTACGTGTTCCCTTTATTATTTTGAGCAGTGTATATACATTGTGTTGTTTACGTGTTCCCTTTATTATTTGAGCAGTGTATATACATTGTGTTGTATACGTGTTCCCTTTATATATATTTGAGCAGTGTATATACATTGTGTTGTTTACGTGTTCCCTTTATTATTTGAGCAGTGTATATACATTGTGTTGTATACGTGTTCCCTTTATATATATTTGAGCAGTGTATATATACATTGTGTTGTTTACGTGTTCCCTTTATATATATTTGAGCAGTGTATATACATTGTGTTGTTTACGTGTTCCCTTTATTATTTTGGAGCAGTGTATATACATTGTGTTGTTTACGTGTTCTCTTTATTATTTTGAGCAGTGTATATACATTGTGTTGTTTACGTGTTCTCTTTATTATTTTGAGCAGTGTATATACATTGTGTTGTTTACGTGTTCCCTTTATATATATTTGAGCAGTGTATATACATTGTGTTGTTTACGTGTTCCCTTTATTATTTTGGAGCAGTGTATATACATTGTGTTGTTTACGTGTCCCCTTTATTATTTTGAGCAGTGTATATACATTGTGTTGTTTACGTGTTCCCTTTATTATTTTGAGCAGTGTATATACATTGTGTTGTTTACATGTTCCCTTTATTATTTGAGCAGTGTATATACATTGTGTTGTTTACGTGTCCCCTTTATATATATTTGAGCAGTGTATATACATTGTGTTGTTTACGTGTTCCCTTTATTATTTGAGCAGTGTATATACATTGTGTTGTTTACGTGTTCCCTTTATATATATTTGAGCAGTGTATATACAGTGTGTTGTTTACGTGTTCCCTTTATTATTTGAGCAGTGTATATACATTGTGTTGTTTACGTGTTCCCTTTATATTATTTGAGCAGTGTATACACATTGTGTTATTTACGTGTTCCCTTTATTATTTGAGCAGTGTATATACATTGTGTTATTTACGTGTTCCCTTTATTATTTGAGCAGTGTATATACATTGTGTTGTTTACGTGTTCCCTTTATTATTTTGAGCAGTGTATATACATTGTGTTGTTTACGTGTCCCCTTTATATATATTTGAGCAGTGTATATACATTGTGTTGTTTACGTGTTCCCTTTATATATTATTTGAGCAGTGTATATACATTGTGTTGTTTACCTGTTCCCTTTATATATTTGAGCAGTGTATATATATTGTGTTGTTTACGTGTTCCCTTTATTATTTTGAGCAGTGTATATACATTGTGTTGTTTACGTGTTCCCTTTATTATTTGAGCAGTGTATATACATTGTGTTGTTTACGTGTTCCCTTTATTATTTGAGCAGTGTATATACATTGTGTTGTTTACGTGTTCCCTTTATTATTTTGAGCAGTGTATATACATTGTGTTGGTTACGTGTTCCCTTTATATTATTTTTGAGCAGTGTATATACATTGTGTTGTTTACGTGTTCCCTTTATATTATTTGAGCAGTGTATATATATTGTGTTGTTTACGTGTTCCCTTTATTATTTGAGCAGTGTATATACATTGTGTTGTTTACGTGTTCCCTATATTATTTTGAGCAGTGTATATATATTGTGTTGTTTACGTGTTCCCTTTATATATTTTGAGCAGTGTATATACATTGTGTTGTTTATGTGTTCCCTTTATTATTTGAGCAGTGTATATACATTGTGTTGTTTACGTGTTCCCTTTATTATTTGAGCAGTGTATATACATTGTGTTGTTTACGTGTTCCCTTTATTATTTGAGCAGTGTATATATATATTGTTTTGTTTACGTGTTCCCTTTATTATTTGAGCAGTGTATATATATATTGTTTTGTTTACGTGTTCCCTTTATTATTTGAGCAGTGTATATATATATTGTGTTGTTTACGTGTTCCCTATATTATTTTGAGCAGTGTATATACATTGTGTTGTTTATGTGTTCCCTTTATTATTTGAGCAGTGTATATACATTGTGTTGTTTACGTGTTCCCTTTATTATTTGAGCAGTGTATATATATTGTGTTGTTTACGTGTCCCCTTTATTATTTTGAGCAGTGTATATACATTGTGTTGTTTACCTGTTCCCTTTATATATTTTTGAGCAGTGTATATACATTGTGATGTTTACGTGTTCCCTTTATATATATTTGAGCAGTGTATATACATTGTGTTGTTTACGTGCCCCCTTTATTATTTTGAGCAGTGTATATACATTGTGTTGTTTACGTGTTCCCTTTATATATATTTGAGCAGTGTATATACATTGTGTAGTTTACGTGTTCTCTTTATTATTTGAGCAGTGTATATACATTGTGTTGTTTACGTGTTCCCTTTATATTATTTGAGCAGTGTATATACATTGTGTTGTTTACGTGTTCCCTTTATTATTTTGAGCAGTGTATATACATTGTGTTGTTTACGTGTTCCCTTTATATTATTTTGAGCAGTGTATATACATTGTGTTGTTTACGTGTTCCCTTAATATTTTTGAGCAGTGTATATACATTGTGTTGTTTACGTGTTCCCTTTATTATTTGAGCAGTGTATATATATTGTGTTGTTTACGTGTTCCCTTTATTATTTTGAGCAGTGTATATACATTGTGTTGTTTACGTGTTCCCTTTA
>NC_079190.1:512712912-512860412 GCF_029499605.1 Hyla sarda | reverse complement strand
AGTGTATATACATTGTGTTGTTCACGTGTTCCCTTTATATTATTTTTGAGCAGTGTATATATATATATATATATATATATATATATATATATATATATATATATATAGTGTTGTTTACGTGTTCCCTTTATTATTTTGAGCAGTGTATATATATATATATATATATATATATATATTGTGTTGTTTACGTGTTCCCTTTATATTATTTTGAGCAGCGTATATATATATATATATATATATATATATTGTGTTGTTTACGTGTTCCCTTTATATATTTGAGCAGTGTATATACATTGTATTGTTTACGTGTTCCCTTTATATATATATATTTGAGCAGTGTATATATATTGTGTTGTTTACGTGTTCCCTTTATATATATTTGAGCAGTGTATATACATTGTATTGTTTAAGTGTTCCCTTTATATATATTTGAGCAGTGTATATACATTGTGTTGTTTACGTGTTCCCTTTATATATATTTGAGCAGTGTATATACATTGTGTTGTTTACGTGTCCCCTTTATATATTTGAGCAGTGTATATACATTGTGTTGTTTACGTGTTCCCTTTATTATTTGAGCAGTGTATATACATTGTGTTGTTTACGTGTTCCCTTTATAAATTTTGAGCAGTGTATATACATTGTGTTGTTTACGTGTTCCCTTTATATATTTTGAGCAGTGTATATACATTGTGTTGCTTACGTGTTCCCTTTATTATTTGAGCAGTGTATATACATTGTGTTGTTTACGTGTTCCTTTATTATTTGAGCAGTGTATATACATTGTGTTGTTTACGTGTTCCCTTTATATATTATTTGAGCAGTGTATATACATTGTGTTGTTTACGTGTTCCCTTTATTATTTGAGCAGTGTATATACATTGTGTTGTTTACGTGTTCCCTTTATTATTTTGAGCAGTGTATATACATTGTGTTGTTTACGTGTTCCTTTTATTATTTGAGCAGTGTATATATATTGTGTTGTTTACGTGTTCCCTTTATTATTTGAGCAGTGTATATACATTGTGTTGTTTATGTGTTCCCTTTATTATTTGAGCAGTGTATATACATTGTGTTGTTTACGTGTTCCCTTTATTATTTTGAGCAGTGTACATACATTGTGTTGTTTACGTGTTCCCTTTATATTATTTGAGCAGTGTATATACATTGTGTTGTTTACGTGTTCCCTTTATTATTTTGAGCAGTGTATATACATTGTGTTGTTTACGTGTTCCCTTTATATATATTTGAGCAGTGTATATACATTGTGTTGTTTACGTGTTCCCTTTATTATTTGAGCAGTGTATATACATTGTGTTGTTTACGTGTTCCCTTTATATATATTTGAGCAGTGTATATACATTGTGATGTTTACGTGTTCCCTTTATATTATTTTGAGCAGTGTATATACATTGTGTTGTTTACGTGTTCCCTTTATATATATTTGAGCAGTGTATATACATTGTGTTGTTTACGTGTCCCCTTTATATTATTTTGAGCAGTGTATATACATTGTGTTGTTTACGTGTTCCCTTTATTATTTTGAGCAGTGTATATACATTGTGTTGTTTACGTGTTCCCTTTATTATTTTGAGCAGTGTATATATATATTGTGTTGTTTACGTGTTCCCTTTATTATTTTGAGCAGTGTATATATATATTGTGTTGTTTACGTGTTCCCTTTATTATTTTGAGCAGTGTATATACATTGTGTTGTTTACGTGTTCCCTTTATATATATTTGAGCAGTGTATATACATTGTGTTGTTTACGTGTTCCCTTTATATTATTTGAGCAGTGTATATACATTGTGTTGGTTACGTGTTCCCTTTATTATTTTGAGCAGTGTATATACATTGTGTTGGTTACGTGTTCCCTTTATTATTTTGAGCAGTGTATATACATTGTGTTGTTTACGTGTTCCCTTTATTATTTGAGCAATGTATATACATTGTGTTGTTTACGTGTTCCCTTTATTATTTGAGCAGTGTATATACATTGTGTTGGTTACGTGTTCCCTTTATATATTATTTGAGCAGTGTATATACATTGTGTTGTTTACGTGTTCCCTTTATATTATTTGAGCAGTGTATATACATTGTGTTGTTTACGTGTTCCCTTTATTATTTTGAGCAGTGTATATACATTGTGTTGGTTACGTGTTCCCTTTATATATTATTTGAGCAGTGTATATACATTGTGTTGTTTACGTGTTCCCTTTATATTATTTGAGCAGTGTATATATATTGTGTTGTTTACGTGTTCCCTTTATATATATTTGAGCAGTGTATATACATTGTGTTGTTTACGTGTTCCCTTTATTATTTGAGCAGTGTATATACATTGTGTTGTTTACGTGTTCCCTTTATTATTTGAGCAGTGTATATATATTGTGTTGTTTACGTGTTCCCTATATTATTTGAGCAGTGTATATACATTGTGTTGTATACGTGTTCCCTTTATATATATTTGAGCAGTGTATATATATTGTGTTGGTTACGTGTTCCCTTTATTATTTTGAGCAGTGTATATACATTGTGTTGTTTACGTGTTCCCTTTATTATTTGAGCAGTGTATATACATTGTGTTGTTTACGTGTTCCCTTTATTATTTGAGCAGTGTATATACATTGTGTTGTTTACGTGTTCCCTTTATATTATTTGAGCAGTGTATATACATTGTGTTGGTTACGTGTTCCCTTTATTATTTTGAGCAGTGTATATACATTGTGTTGTTTACGTGTTCCCTTTATTATTTGAGCAGTGTATATATATTGTGTTGGTTACGTGTTCCCTTTATTATTTTGAGCAGTGTATATACATTGTGTTGTTTACGTGTTCCCTTTACATTATTTTGAGCAGTGTATATACATTGTGTTGTTTACGTGTTCCCTTTATATATATTTGAGCAGTGTATATACATTGTGTTGTTTACGTGTTCCCTTTATTATTTGAGCAGTGTATATACATTGTGTTGTTTACGTGTTCCCTTTATATTATTTTGAGCAGTGTATAAACATTGTGTTTACGTGTTCCCTTTATTATTTTGAGCAGTGTATATACATTGTGTTGTTTACGTGTTCCCTTTATTATTTTGAGCAGTGTATATACATTGTGTTGTTTACGTGTTCCCTTTATTATTTTGAGCAGTGTATATACATTGTGTTGGTTACGTGTTCCCTTTATATATTATTTGAGCAGTGTATATACATTGTGTTGTATACGTGTTCCCTTTATATATATTTGAGCAGTGTATATACATTGTGTTGGTTACGTGTTCCCTTTATTATTTTGAGCAGTGTATATACATTGTGTTGGTTACGTGTTCCCTTTATATATATTTGAGCAGTGTATATATATTGTGTTGTTTACGTGTTCCCTTTATATATTATTTGAGCAGTGTATATACATTGCGTTGTTTACGTGTTCCCTTTATTATTTGAGCAGTGTATATACATTGTGTTGTTTACGTGTTCCCTTTATTATTTGAGCAGTGTATATACATTGTGTTGTTTACGTGTTCCCTTTATTATTTTGAGCAGTGTATATACATTGTGTTGTTTACGTGTTCCCTTTATTATTTGAGCAGTGTATATATATTGTGTTGTTTACATGTTCCCTTTATATATATTTGAGCAGTGTATATACATTGTGTTGTTTACGTGTTCCCTTTATTATTTGAGCAGTGTATATACATTGTGTTGTTTACGTGTTCCCTTTATTATTTGAGCAGTGTATATACATTGTGTTGTTTACGTGTTCTCTTTATATATTATTTGAGCAGTGTATATACATTGTGTTGTTTACGTGTTCCCTTTATATATTATTTGAGCAGTGTATATACATTATGTTGTTTACGTGTTCCCTTTATTATTTTGGGCAGTGTATATATATATATATATATATATATATATATATATATTGTGCAGGAGATTGCAGGGTTCCAATGGTTGGAATGGTTCCGAAGAATTGTGTCTTGTTGGGGACTCCTATGTGAGCACAGTGTGTGATTCTTTACCCCACCTGTTGGTGTCGCACTTCCATGGTGACTCTTGGGTCCCTCCGTTTTCTAGGACTCGTCTCGCTCCTGAGGCTTTCGAGTATCCCAGAATCCACCACTTCCTTCTCTAGAAGGTTCTGCAGGAAATCCTGAGTGTTCTCGCTCTCCGTCTCCTTCTCCAGATAATTGTAAAGATCTGCAAGACGAATGAAAGTCTAGAGCAATGGTCTCCAAACTGTGGCCCTCCAGATGTTGCAAAACTACAACTCCCAGCATGCCCGGACAGCCGTTGGCTGTCCGGGCATGCTGGGAGTTGTAGTTTTGCAACATCTGGAGTTCCACAGATTGGAGACCACTGGTCTGGGGTGTATGTGGCCTTAGGACCTACTTACCGTCAAACCTGCTGTACTTGGTGAACTCCGGAGGGGGCGGTTTTGCCGGCTCGATAACGCCCCCTTCAGGCTCATTGTCCTCATCGCTCACCAGCTCCAGGTTCAGCTTATTGCTCAGCCACTCACTCAGCAGATCCTGGGCTGAAGACATTAAACATTAATATTACAAAACTACATCCCCCATCATCCTCGTCATATCATTAATGGTCTCCGTCACCTCCTCACCGCCACTTTATAAAGAGAAAATCCAAAGGCTTTATAGTTTATCCAATACAAGATCAGGTTCAGGTCTCGGCATTAGGGGCCGTCACTAGGTCTCAGCATTAGGGGCCGTCGCCGGGTCTCGGCATTAGGAGCCGTCGCCGGGTCTCAGCATTAGGGGCCGTCGCCGGGTCTCGGCATTAGGGGCCGTCACTAGGTCTCGTCATTAGGGGCCGTCACTAGGTCTCAGCATTAGGGGCAGTCACTAGGTCTCGGCATTAGGGGCCGTCACTAGGTCTCGTCATTAGGGGCCGTCACTAGGTCTCGGCATTAGGGGCCGTCACTAGGTCTCGGCATTAGGGGCCGTCACTAGGTCTCGGCATTAGGGGCCGTCACCAGGTCTCAGCATTAGGGGCAGTCGCCAGGTCTCGGCATTAGGGGCCGTCACTAGGTCTCGGCATTAGGGGCCGTCACTAGGTCTCGGCATTAGGGGCCGTCACTAGGTCTCGGCATTAGGGGCCGTCACTAGGTCTCGGCATTAGGGGCCGTCACTAGGTCTCGGCATTAGGGGCCGTCACCAGGTCTCGGCATTAGGGGCAGTCGCCAGGTCTCGGCATTAGGGGCCGTCACTAGGTCTCGGCATTAGGGGCCGTCACTAGGTCTCAGCATTAGGGGCCGTCACTAGGTCTCGGCATTAGGGGCCGTCGCCGGGTCTCGGCATTAGGGGCCGTCGCCGGGTCTCGGCATTAGGGGCCGTCGCCGGGTCTCGGCATTAGGGGCCGTCGCCGGGTCTCGGCATTAGGGGCCGTCGCCGGGTCTCGGCATTAGGGGCCGTCGCCGGGTCTCGGCATTAGGGGCCGTCGCCGGGTCTCGGCATTAGGGGCCGTCGCCGGGTCTCGGCATTAGGGGCCGTCGCCGGGTCTCGGCATTAGGGGCCGTCGCCGGGTCTCGGCATTAGGGGCCGTCGCCGGGTCTCGGCATTAGGGGCCGTCGCCGGGTCTCGGCATTAGGGGCCGTCGCCGGGTCTCGGCATTAGGGGCCGTCACCTGGTCTCGGCATTAGGGGCCGTCACCAGGTCTCGGCATTAGGGGCCGTCACTAGGTCTCGGCATTAGGGGCAGTCACTAGGTCTCGGCATTAGGGGCCGTCACTAGGTCTCGGCATTAGGGGCCGTCACTAGGTCTCGGCATTAGGGGCAGTCACTAGGTCTTGGCATTAGGGGCAGTCACTAGGTCTCGGCATTAGGGGCCGTCACTAGGTCTCGGCATTAGGGGCCGTCACTAGGTCTCGGCATTAGGGGCCGTCACTAGGTCTCGGCATTAGGGGCCGTCACTAGGTCTCGGCATTAGGGGCCGTCACTAGGTCTCGGCATTAGGGGCCGTCACTAGGTCTCGGCATTAGGGGCCGTCACTAGGTCTCGGCATTAGGGGCCGTCACTAGGTCTCGGCATTAGGGGCCGTCACTAGGTCTCGGCATTAGGGGCCGTCACTAGGTCTCGGCATTAGGGGCCGTCGCTGGGTCTCGGCATTAGGGGCCGTCACTAGGTCTCCCCACCTTACCCTTTTGTCTTCTGCACCATGACGCACAGCCCCCCTACACCCATCATCATCAGCCCCCTCCACACCTGCCATCATCAGCCCCCTACACCCATCATCATCAGCACCCTACGCCCGCCATAATCAGCCCTCTAGATCCGCCATCATCAGCTCCCTACACCCGCCACCATTAGCCCCCTACGCCCGCCATCATCAGCCCCCTACACCCACCATCATCAGCCCCCCCCACACCTGCCTCCATTAGCCCCCTATGCCCGCCACCATTAGCCCCCTACGCCCACCCTAATCAGCCCCCTACACCTGCCATCATCAGCCCCCTACACCCGCCACCATTAGCCCCCTACACCCTCCACCATTAGCCCCCTACACCCGCCACCATTAGCCCCCTACGCCCGCCACCATCAGCCCCCTGCGCCCGCCATCATCAGCCCCCTACACCAACCACCATCAGCCCCCTACACCCGCCACCATCAGCCCCCTACACCCGCCACCATCAGCCCCCTACACCCGCCACCATCAGCCCCCTACACCCGCCACCATCAGCCCCCTACACCCACCACCATCAGCCCCCTACACCCGCCACCATCAGCCCCCTACATCCGCCACCATCAGCCCCCTACACCCGCCACCATCAGCCCCCTACACCAGCCACCATCAGCCCCCTACACCCGCCACCATCAGCCCCCTACACCCGCCATCATCAGCCCCCTACACCCGCCATAATCAGCGTTTTCCCTTAGCCCGGCCTGTGTCATCCTGACCCATAGCTGTGACCTCTCACCCTCCGCACTGGGACGTTACCTTCACTGTAAGCGTCGTCGTGGTCGTGCAGCTGATCCACTGACTGCAGGGTGAGTGCCGGCTGTGGGGGTCTGTGCGGGCGCGGTGCGAGCTTCTTGCGAGAGAAAACTTCAGATACGGCAAATTCGGAGGCCTGCTCCACCCTCTGCGGATAATAATCAGAGATAATCAGTGATGGACGAGCTTCAGCACATCAGACGGCAGAGACAGGAGGATACGGGGGTCGTATGGGTCATTAATTACAGGAGGGTCGTTACAATGTGAATGATGCGCTGCAGTGCTCCCATGTGTCCACCAGGTGTCGCTCACCTCCAGTAAAAATAACCACAGTCCCTTCATCTAGTAAAGATCTGTCACCTGTATTTAGCAGCTGGATGAGAAATTGTGCCGCCATATGACTGCTGCTCCTAATATAACAGGCAGGTAGGTGGCCGTATCACCTGTAAACTGTACGGCCTGCGAGGAGTTCACTACAGGAGCGGTCTCCATTATATGCAGGAGACCCGGGCGAATATAACAGCAGTGTATTATATGGACGCAGTATATAGCCATATTACACATCTGCACATACACTGACGAGGTATATAGCTATATTACACATCAGCACATACACTGACGCGGTATATAACCATATTACACATCAGCACATACACTGACGAGGTATATAACCATATTACACATCAGCACATACACTGACACGGTATATAACCATATTACACATCTGCACATACACTGACGAGGTATATAACCATATTACACATCAGCACATACACTGACGCGGTATATAACCATATTACACATCAGCACATAAACTGACACGGTATATAACCATATTACACATCAGTACATACACTGACACGGTATATACCCATATTACACATCTGCACATACACTGACGCGGTATATAGCCATATTACACATCAGCACATACACTGACGAGGTATATAGCCATATTACACATCAGCACATACACTGACGCGGTATATAACCATATTACACATCAGCACATACACTGACACGGTATATAACCATATTACACATCAGCACATACACTGACGCTGTATATAGCCATATTACACATCAGCACATACACTGACAAGGTATATAACCATATTACACATCAGCACATACACTGACACGGTATATAACCATATTACACATCAGCACATACACTGACGCGGTATATAGCCATATTACACATCAGCACATACACTGACGCGGTATATAACCATATTACACATCAGCACATACACTGACACGGTATATAACCATATTACACATCAGCACATACACTGACGAGGTATATAACCATATTACACATCAGCACATACACTGACACAGTATATAACCATATTACACATCAGCACATACACTGACACGGTATATAACCATATTACACATCAGCACATACACTGACACAGTATATAACCATATTACACATCAGCACATACACTGACACGGTATATAACCAGATTACACATCAGCACATACACTGACACAGTATATAACCATATTACACATCAGCACATACACTGACGCGGTATATAACCAGATTACACATCAGCACATACACTGACACAGTATATAACCATATTACACATCAGCACATACACTGACGAGGTATATAACCATATTACACATCAGCACATACACTGACACGGTATATAACCATATTACACATCAGCACATACACTGACACGGTATATAACCATATTACACATCAGCACATACACTGACACGGTATATAGCCATATTACACATCAGCACATACACTGACGAGGTATATAGCCATATTACACATCAGCACATACACTGACGAGGTATATAACCATATTACACATCAGCACATACACTGACGAGGTATATAACCATATTACACATCAGCACATACACTGACACGGTATATAGCCATATTACACATCAGCACATACACTGACACGGTATATAACCAGATTACACATCAGCACATACACTGACGAGGTATATAGCCATATTACACATCAGCACATACACTGACACGGTATATAACCATATTACACATCAGCACATACACTGACGCGGTATATAACCATATTACACATCAGC
The DNA here is from genome assembly GCF_029499605.1 of Hyla sarda. Classification (NCBI taxonomy): domain Eukaryota; kingdom Metazoa; phylum Chordata; class Amphibia; order Anura; family Hylidae; genus Hyla; species Hyla sarda. The sequence goes on along the minus strand of NC_079190.1, from coordinate 512,851,380 downwards.
ATATACACTGACGAGGTATATAGCCATATTACACATCAGCACATACACTGACACGGTATATAGCCATATTACACATCAGCACATACACTGACGCGGTATATAACCATATTACACATCAGCACATACACTGACGAGGTATATAACCATATTACACATCAGCACATACACTGACGCTGTATATAACCATATTACACATCAGCACATACACTGACACGGTATATAACCATATTACACATCAGCACATACACTGACACAGTATATAACCATATTACACATCAGCACATACACTGACGCGGTATATAGCCATATTACACATCAGCACATACACTGACGTGGTATATAACCATATTACACATCAGCACATACACTGACGCGGTATATAACCATATTACACATCAGCACATACACTGACACGGTATATAGCCATATTACACATCAGCACATACACTGACACGGTATATAACCATATTACACATCAGCACATACACTGACACGGTATATAGCCATATTACACATCAGCACATACACTGACACGGTATATAACCATATTACACATCAGCACATACACTGACACGGTATATAGCCATATTACACATCAGCACATACACTGACACGGTATATAACCATATTACACATCAGCACATACACTGACGCGGTATATAACCATATTACACATCAGCACATACACTGACGCGGTATATAACCATATTACACATCAGCACATACACCGACAAGGTATATAACCATATTACACATCAGCACATACACTGACGCTGTATATAACCATATTACACATCAGCACATACACTGACGCGGTATATAGCCATATTACACATCAGCACATACACTGACACGGTATATAGCCATATTACACATCAGCACATACACTGACGAGGTATATAACCATATTACACATCAGCACATACACTGACACGGTATATAGCCATATTACACATCAGCACATACACTGACGCGGTATATAACCATATTACACATCAGCACATACACTGACACGGTATATAACCATATTACACATCAGCACATACACTGACACGGTATATAACCATATTACACATCAGCACATACACTGACGAGGTATATAACCATATTACACATCAGCACATACACTGACGCGGTATATAACCATATTACACATCAGCACATACACTGACGCGGTATATAACCATATTACACATCAGCACATACACTGACGCGGTATATAACCATATTACACATCAGCACATACACTGACGCGGTATATAACCATATTACACATCAGCACATACACTGACGAGGTATATAACCATATTACACATCAGCACATACACTGACGCTGTATATAACCATATTACACATCAGCACATACACTGACGCTGTATATAACCATATTACACATCAGCACATACACTGACGCTGTATATAACCATATTACACATCAGCACATACACTGACACAGTATATAACCATATTACACATCAGCACATACACTGACGAGGTATATAACCATATTACACATCAGCACATACACTGACGCGGTATATAACCATATTACACATCAGCACATACACTGACGCGGTATATAACCATATTACACATCAGCACATACACTGACACGGTATATAACCATATTACACATCAGCACATACACTGACGAGGTATATAACCATATTACACATCTGCACATACACTGACACGGTATATAACCATATCACACATCAGCACATACACTGACACGGTATATAACCATATTACACATCAGCACATACACTGACGAGGTATATAACCATATTACACATCTGCACATACACTGACACGGTATATAACCATATTACACATCAGCACATACACTGACACGGTATATACCCATATTACACATCAGCACATACACTGACGAGGTATATAACCATATTACACATCAGCACATACACTGACACGGTATATAACCATATTACACATCAGCACATACACTGACGCGGTATATAACCATATTACACATCAGCACATACACTGACGCGGTATATAGCCATATTACACATCAGCACATACACTGACACGGTATATAACCAGATTACACATCAGCACATACACTGACGAGGTATATAGCCATATTACACATCAGCACATACACTGACGCTGTATATAACCATATTACACATCAGCACATACACTGACGCGGTATATAACCATATTACACATCAGCACATACACTGACACGGTATATAACCATATTACACATCAGCACATACACTGACACGGTATATAACCATATTACACATCAGCACATACACTGACGCGGTATATAACCATATTACACATCAGCACATACACTGACGAGGTATATAGCCATATTACAAATCAACACATACACTGACGAGGTATATAGCCATATTACACATCAGCACATACACTGACACGGTATATAACCATATTACACATCAACACATACACTGACACGGTATATAACCATATTACACATCAGCACCACTGACACGGTATATAACCATATTACACATCAGCACATACACTGACGAGGTATATAACCATATTACACATCAGCACATACACTGACGCGGTATATAACCATATTACACATCAGCACATACACTGACACGGTATATACCCATATTACACATCTGCACATACACTGACACGGTATATAACCATATTACACATCAGCACATACACTGACGCTGTATATAACCATATTACACATCAGCATATACACTGACGAGGTATATAACCATATTACACATCAGCACATACACTGACGAGGTATATAACCATATTACACATCAGCACATACACTGACACGGTATATAGCCATATTACACATCAGCACATACACTGACACAGTATATAACCATATTACACATCAGCACATACACTGACGCTGTATATAACCATATTACACATCAGCATATACACTGACGAGGTATATAGCCATATTACACATCAGCACATACACTGACCCTCATTTACTAAGCGTGTCGGGTTTTTACTAGTGTGGAAAGTTTTCTGAGCAGTTTTTTCTTGGTGCGAATTTCCAGCCATTTATTCACAGGATTTTCTGTGAATTCAGTCGGGTTGTGAAACCACGCCCCTTCCCTGATGACCATGCCCCCTTTTCCCAGATGGCCACGCCCCTTTGGGGGGGGTTGACACGTTTGTACGTTTATCTTGGTGAAATTCGTCAAAAAAATAAGGCGCAGACACAATTTATGGCGCACTGCCCCCACATTTTGGCGCACAACCCCACTAAACAGGTCGGATTTGTAATAGTAAATCAGGGACATTGTGTCCATATAATGTGCTGATGTATAATACTGCTATACTGCATCCATATAATGTGCTGATGAATAATAATACTGCTATACTGCATCCATATAATGTGCTGATGAATAATACTGCTATACTGCATCCATATAATGTGCTGATGAATAATAATATGCTATACTGGATCCATATAATGTGCAGATTAATTATACTGCTATACTGCATCCATATAATGCGCTGATGAATAATACTGCTATACTGCATCCATATAATGTGCTGATGAATAATAATATGCTATACTGGATCCATATAATGTGCAGATTAATTATACTGCTATACTGCATCCATATAATGTGCTGATGAATAATACTGCTATACTGCATCCATATAATGTGCAGATGAATAATACTGCATCCATATAATGTGCTGATGAATAATACTGCTATACTGCATCCATATAATATGCTGATGAATAATAATACTGCTATACTGCATCCATATAATATGCTGATGAATAATAATACTGCTATACTGCATCCATATAATGTGCTGATGAATAATAATACTGCTATACTGCATCCATATAATGTGCTGATGAATAATAATACTGCTATACTGCATCCATATAATGTGCAGATGAATAATACTGCTATACTGCATCCATATAATGTGCTGATAAATAATACTGATATACTGCATCCATATAATGTGCTGATGAATAATATGCTATACTGCATCCATATAATGTGCTGATGAATAATACTGCTATACTGCATCCATATAATGTGCAGATGAATAATACTGCTATACTGCGTCCATATAATGTGCAGATGAATAATAATATGCTATACTGCATCCATATAATGTGCTGATGAATAATACTGCTATACTGCATCCATATAATGTGCTGATGAATAATACTGCTATACTGCATCCATATAATGTGCTGATGAATAATACTGCTATACTGCATCCATATAATGTGCTGATGAATAATACTGCATCCATATAATGTGCTGATGAATTATACTGCTATACTGCATCCATATAATGTGCTGATGAATAATATTGCTATACTGCATCCATATAATGTGCTGATGAATAATACTGATATACTTCATCCATATAATGTGCTGATGTATAATACTGCTATACTGCATCCATATAATGTGCTGATGAATAATACTGCTATACTGCATCCATATAATGTGCTGATGAATAATACTGCATCCATATAATGTGCTGATGAATAATACTGCTATACTGCATCCATATAATGTGCAGATGAATAATACTGCTATACTGCGTCCATATAATGTGCAGATGAATAATAATATGCTATACTGCATCCATATAATGTGCTGATGAATAATACTGCTATACTGCATCCATATAATGTGCTGATGAATAATACTGCTATACTGCATCCATATAATGTGCTGATGAATAATACTGCATCCATATAATGTGCTGATGAATTATACTGCTATACTGCATCCATATAATGTGCTGATGAATAATATTGCTATACTGCATCCATATAATGTGCTGATGAATAATACTGATATACTTCATCCATATAATGTGCTGATGTATAATACTGCTATACTGCATCCATATAATGTGCTGATGAATAATACTGCTATACTGCATCCATATAATGTGCTGATGAATAATACTGCATCCATATAATGTGCTGATGAATAATACTGCTTCCATATAATGTGCTGATGAATAATACTGCTATACTGCATCCATATAATGTGCTGATGAATAATACTGCATCCATATAATGTACTGATGTATAATACTGCTATACTGCATCCATATAATGTGCTGATGAATAATACTGCATCCATATAATGTGCTGATGAATAATACTGCTATACTGCATCCATATAATGTGCTGATGAATAATACTGCATCCATATAATGTACTGATGAATAATACTGCTATACTGCATCCATATAATGTGCTGATGAATAATACTGCATCCATATAATGTGCTGATATATAATACTGCTATACTGCATCCATATAATGTGCTGATTAATAATACTGCTATACTGCATCCATATAATGTGCTGATGAATAATACTGCATCCATATAATGTGCTGATGTATAATACTGATATACTGCATCCATATAATGTGCTGATGAATAATACTGCATCCATATAATGTGCTGATGAATAATACTGCTATACTGCATCCATATAATGTGCTGATGTAAAATACTGCTATACTGCATCCATATAATGTGCTGATGTATAATACTGCTATACTGCATCCATATAATGTGCTGATGTATAATACTGATATACTGCATCCATATAATGTGCTGATAAATAATACTGCTATACTGCATCCATATAATGTGCTGATATATAATACTGCTATACTGCATCCATATAATGTGCAGATTAATTATACTGCTATACTGCATCCATATAATGTGCTGATGAATAATACTGCTATACTGCATCCATATAATGTGCTGATGAATAATACTGATATACTTCATCCATATAATGTGCAGATTAATTATACTGCTATACTGCATCCATATAATGTGCTGATGAATAATACTGCTATACTGCATCCATATAATGTGCTGATGAATTATACTGCATCCATATAATGTGCTGATGAATAATACTGCATCCATATAATATGCTGATGAATAATACTGCTATACTGCATCCATATAATGTGCTGATGTATAATACTGCATCCATATAATGTGCTGATGTATAATACTGATATACTGCATCCATATAATGTGCTGATATATAATACTGCTATACTGCATCCATATAATGTGCTGATATATAATACTGCTATACTGCATCCATATAATGTGCTGATATATAATACTGCTATACTGCATCCATATAATGTGCAGATTAATTATACTGCTATACTGCATCCATATAATGTGCTGATGAATAATACTGCTCTACTGCATCCATATAATGTGCTGATGAATAATACTGCATCCATATAATGTGCTGATGAATAATAATACTGCTATACTGCATCCATATAATGTGCTGATGAATAATACTGCTATACTGCATCCATATAATGTGCTGATGAATAATACTGCTATACTGCATCCATATAATGTGCTGATGAATAATACTGCATCCATATAATATGCTGATGAATAATACTGCTATACTGCATCCATATAATGTGCTGATGTATAATACTGCATCCATATAATGTGCTGATGAATTATACTGCTATACTGCATCCATATAATGTGCTGATGTATAATACTGCATCCATATAATGTGCAGATGTATAATACTGATATACTGCATCCATATAATGTGCTGATGAATAATACTGCATCCATATAGTGTGCTGATGTATAATACTGCTATACTGCATCCATATAATGTGCTGATGAATAATACTGCTATACTGCATCCATATAATGTGCTGATGAATAATACTGCTATACTGCATCCATATAATGTGCTGATGTATAATACTGCATCCATATAATGTGCAGATGAATAATACTGCATCCATATAATGTGCTGATGTATAATACTGCATCCATATAATGCGCTGATGTATAATACTGCTATACTGCATCCATATAATGCGCTGATGTATAATACTGCTATACTGCATCCATATAATATGCTGATGAATAATACTGCTATACTGCATCCATATAATGTGCTGATGTAGAATACTGCTATACTGCATCCATATAATGTGCTGATGTAGAATACTGCTATACTGCATCCATATAATGTGCTGATGTATAATACTGCTATACTGCATCCATATAATGTGCTGATGTAGAATACTGCTATACTGCATCCATATAATGTGCTGATGTAGAATACTGCTATACTGCATCCATATAATATGCTGATGAATAATACTGCTATACTGCATCCATATAATGTGCTGATAAATAATACTGCATCCATATAATGTGCTGATAAATAATACTGATATACTGCATCCATATTATGCGCTGATGAATAATTCTTCATCAGCACATCATATGGATACAGTATATCAGTATTATACATTATATGGATACAGTATATCAGTATTATACATTATATGGATACAGTATATCAGTATTATACATTATATGGATACAGTATAGCAGTATTACACATTATATGGATACAGTATAGCAGTATTACACATTATATGGATGCGGTATAGCAGTATTACACATTATATGGATACAGTATAGCAGTATTATACATTAAATGGATGCGGTATAGCAGTATTACACATTACATGGATGCAGTATATCAGTATTACACATATGGATGAGGTATAGCAGTATTATACATTATATGGATGTGGTATAGCAGTATTACACATTATATGGATGCAGTATATCAGTATTACACCTAATATGGATACAGTGTAGCAGTATTACACATTATATGGATGCGGTATATCAGTATTACACATTATATGGATGCGGTATATCAGTATTACACATTATATGGATGCGGTATATCAGTATTACACATTATATGGATGCGGTATAGCAGTATTACACATTATATGGATGCGGTATATCAGTATTACACATTATATGGATGCGGTATAGCAGTATTACACATTATATGGATGCGGTATAGCAGTATTACACATTATATGGATGCGGTATAGCAGTATTACACATTATATGGATGCGGTATAGCAGTATTACACATTATATGGATGCGGTATAGCAGTATTACACATTATATGGATGCGGTATAGCAGTATTACACATTATATGGATGCGGTATAGCAGTATTACACATTATATGGATGCGGTATAGCAGTATTACACATTATATGGATGCGGTATAGCAGTATTACACATTATATGGATGCGGTATAGCAGTATTACACATTATATGGATGCGGTATAGCAGTATTACACATTATATGGATGCGGTATAGCAGTATTACACATTATATGGATGCGGTATAGCAGTATTACACATTATATGGATGCGGTATAGCAGTATTACACATTATATGGATGCGGTATATCAGTATTACACATTATATGGATGCGGTATATCAGTATTACACATTATATGGATGCGGTATAGCAGTATTACACATTATATGGATGCGGTATAGCAGTATTACACATTATATGGATGCGGTATAGCAGTATTACACATTATATGGATGCGGTATATCAGTATTACACATTATATGGATGCGGTATAGCAGTATTACACATTATATGGATGCGGTATAGCAGTATTACACATTATATGGATGCGGTATATCAGTATTACACATTATATGGATGCGGTATAGCAGTATTACACATTATATGGATGCGGTATATCAGTATTACACATTATATGGATGCGGTATAGCAGTATTACACATTATATGGATGCGGTATAGCAGTATTGCACATTATATGGATGCGGTATAGCAGTATTACACATTATATGGATGCGGTATATCAGTATTACACATTATATGGATGCGGTATATCAGTATTACACATTATATGGATGCGGTATAGCAGTATTACACATTATATGGATGCGGTATAGCAGTATTACACATTATATGGATGCGGTATAGCAGTATTACACATTATATGGATGCGGTATAGCAGTATTACACATTATATGGATGCTGTATAGCAGTATTACACATTATATGGATGCGGTATAGCAGTATTACACATTATATGGATGCAGTATAGCAGTATTACACATTATATGGATGCAGTATAGCAGTATTACACATAATATGGATGCGGTATAGCAGTATTACACATTATATGGATGCGGTATAGCAGTATTACACATTATATGGATGCGGTATAGCAGTATTACACATAATATGGATGCGGTATATCAGTATTACACATTATATGGATGCAGTATAGCAGTATTACACATAATATGGATGCGGTATAGCAGTATTACACATTATATGGATGCGGTATAGCAGTATTACACATTATATGGATGCGGTGTATTGCACTATAGAGATATTTCCCATTATATTGTATCCTGTACCTTAATCCAGTGCTCCACATTGTCAGAGTCAAAGTCCGGCTGAGGAGAAAGAGACAGAAATGACATCATTATGTGACCGCAAATAATAATCAGCTGCTGTATCTAAGCCTATTGAGGGTGATACTGCCTAATGAGCTGGTGTACCTGAGGCTATCATATGTGATACCTTCTGGTAAGCTGTTGTATCTAAACCTATCATGTGTGATACTCTATGCTGAGCCAATGTGTCTAATCATATGTGATACTCTCTGCTGAGCCAATGTATCTAATCATATCACGTGACACTGTCTGCTGAGCTGTGTTTTAATCCTGTCATATGTGATACTGTCTGCTGTATCTAAGCCTATCATGTGTGATACTGCCTGCTGTATCTAAGCCTGTCATGTGTGATACTGCCTGATGTATCTAAGCCTGTCATGTGTGATACTGCCTGATGTATCTAAGCCTGTCATGTGTGATACTGCCTGCTGTATCTAAGCCTGTCATGTGTGATACTGCCTGCTGTATCTAAGCCTGTCATGTGTGATACTGCCTGCTGTATCTAAGCCTGTCATGTGTGATATTGCCTGCTGTATCTAAGCCTGTCATGTGTGATACTGCCTGCTGTATCTAAGCCTGCCATGTGTGATACTGCCTGCTGTATCTAAGCCTGCCATGTGTGATACTGCCTGCTGTATCTTAGCTTGTCATGTGTGATACTGCCTAATGTATCTAATCCTGTCATGTGTGATACTGCTTGCTGTATCTAAGCATGTCATGTGTGATACTGCCTGCTGTATCTAAGCCTGTCATGTGTGATACTGCATTATGTATCTAAGCCTGTCATGTGTGATACTGCCTGCTGTATCTAAGCCTGTCATGTGTGATACTGCCTGCTGTATCTAAGCATGTCATGTGTGATACTGCATTATGTATCTAAGCCTGTCATGTGTGATACTGCCTGCTGTATCTAAGCCTGTCATGTGTGATACTGCATTATGTATCTAAGCCTGTCATGTGTGATACTGCCTGCTGTATCTAAGCCTGTCATGTGTGATACTGCCTGCTGTATCTAAGCTTGTCATGTGTGATACTGCCTGCTGTATCTAAGCTTGTCATGTGTGATACTGCCTACTGTATCTAAGCCTGTCATGTGTGATACTGCCTGCTGTATCTAATCCTGTCATGTGTGATACTGCCTGCTGAATCTAAGCCCGTGTGATACAATTTGCCGAGGAGTGTATCTAAGTTTAGTACACCTTTGGAGCACAATGTCAGCAGGGGGCAGTATTGGGCTCTATACCGGTCCTGACCTTAGCCTTGGCCCCGGCCGCCTGCCTCCTCCAGCGGTACAGCTCGGGCTTGTGCTTCCCGGCGCTCATGGTGTCCCCAGCTCCTTTCAGTATCCCCCTCGTCCTGCACCGGGCTCACCTGCCGGCAGAGGTGAGGAGACACCGAATAATGCCGGGAACTGTAGTTCTTCCAATCCACCGTCTTCCCTCCCTCAGATAGCGGCGGAAGCACAACTGGACTACAAATCCCGACATGCTCCAGTGTCAACGGAAGCGTCTTCAGGTTTCCATAGTTACAGTAAGCTTAGAACGCCAACAGTGTCACATGACTAGTAAGAGCGGCAGTGGGTGATGACGTAAAGTTCGCCGATTGGCTGTTTGGAGTGACGTAGTAAGTACGCGCCCGCCTTCTCTCCTGCACATGTAAGTAGTGCGGTTTTTTGCGGTGAATTTTTCTCGTAGTGTGTACAGAGGCCAATTACACGTCACGTGTTTGTCATATACTGTGTACAGCTAATATAGACATTAGGGAAGGACTGTGCTATGGCGCAACCCTAGAGCCAGAGGGCAGAAGAGCTGAGGTCCAGTCCCAATGCATTTATATGTGATTCACTGCTTTCTATGCTTATCTTATAACTGTGGTGACCAACTACAACCCCCAGCATGCTTTGCCACAGGTTGGACACGTCATATAATAAAAACTGATAGGGACACAAGTGGCATCCCCATGGGGGCCTACATTACCCCAACACAGTGCGCCCCCTGGCACTGGAGGGGTTACTGATGTTAACCCTTAGATTCACATTGTGTTTGGTCTCCTGCCAGGTGATGATGATGAAGCTGACGCTCAGTAAGGTCACGGGCAGCGCTCGCCTCGGGGTTATCACCGCTTTGGCGCAGAGCGGCGGGGAGAAGACGCTGGAAGTCCCTGGCTGCCTGCTCTACACCCGGACAGGGTCGCCCCCTCATCTTACCCACGATACCCTGCAGAACATCGCCGGCGTCCCTCCGGTCACTCACCTCACACTGTCCACACTGTAAGAGCCGTCTGACGTAAAGGAGTAGGGTCCACAGCAGTACAGAGTATTTCAGGAGAGGAGTGTGCTGATCATGTGGAGGGCACAGGGTGAGAGTTATATAGTGGAGGAGCAGGGTCCACAGCAGTACAGAGTGTTTCAGGAGAGGAGTGTGCTGATCATGTGGAGGTCACAGGGTGAGAGTTATATAGTGGAGGAGCAGGGTCCACAGCAGTACAGAGTATACAGGAGAGGAGTGTGCTGATCATGTGGAGGTCACAGGGTGAGAGTTATATAGTGGAGGAACACGGTCCACAGCAGTACAGAGTATTTCAGGAGAGGAGTGTACTGATCATGTGGAGGTCACAGGGTGAGAGTTATATAGTGGAGGAGCAGGGTCCACAGCAGTACAGAGTATTTCAGGAGAGGAGTGTGCTGATCATGTGGGGGAGGTCACAGGGTTAGAGTTATATAGTGGAGGAGCAGGGTCCACTGCAGTACAGAGTATTTCAGGAGAGGAGTGTGCTGATCATGTGGGGGAGGTCACAGGGTGAGAGTTATATAGTGGAGGAGCAGGGTCTACAGCAGTATAGAGTATACAGGAGAGGAGTGTGCTGATCATGTGGAGGTCACAGGGTGAGAGTTATATAGTGGAGGAGCAGGGTCCACAGCAGTACAGATTATTTCAGGAGAGGAGTGTGCTGATCATGTGGGGGAGGTCACAGGGTGAGAGTTATATAGTGGAGGAGCAGGGTCCACAGCAGTACAGAGTATTTCAGGAGAGGAGTGTGCTGATCGTGTGGAGGGCACAGGGTGAGAGTTATATAGTGGAGGAGCAGGGTCCACAGCAGTACAGAGTATTTCAGGAGAGGAGTGTACTGATCATGTGGGGGAGGTCACAGGGTGAGAGTTATATAGTAGAGGAGCAGGGTCCACAGCAGTACAGAGTATTTCAGGAGAGGAGTGTGGTGATCATGTGGAGGTCACAGGGTGAGAGTTATATAGTGGAGGAGCAGGGTCCACAGCAGTACAGAGTATTTCAGGAGAGAAGTGTGCTGATCATGTGGGAGGTCACAGGGTGAGAGTTATATAGTGGATGAGCAGGGTCCACAGCAGTACAGAGTATACAGGAGAGGAGTGTGCTGATCATGTGGAGGTCACAGGGTGAGAGTTATATAGTGGAGGAGCAGGGTCCACAGCAGTACAGAGTATACAGGAGAGGAGTGTGCTGATCATGTGGAGGTCACAGGGTGAGAGTTATATAGTGGAGGAGCAGGGTCCACAGCAGTACAGAGTATTTCAGGAGAGGAGTGTACTGATCATGTGGAGGTCACAGGGTGAGAGTTATATAGTGGAGGAGCAGGGTCCACAGCAGTACAGAGTATTTCAGGAGAGGAATGTGCTGATCATGTGGAGGTCACAGGGTGAGAGTTATATAGTGGAGGAGCAGGGTCCACAGCAGTACAGAGTATTTCAGGAGAGGAGTGTGCTGATCATGTGGAGGTCACAGGGTGAGAGTTATATAGTGGAGGAGCAGGGTCCACAGCAGTACAGAGTATTTCAGGAGAGGAGTGTGCTGATCATGTGGAGGTCACAGGGTGAGAGTTATATAGTGGAGGAGCAGGGTCCACAGCAGTACAGAGTATTTCAGGAGAGGAGTGTACTGATCATGTGGGGGAGGTCACAGGGTGAGAGTTATATAGTGGAGGAGCAGGGTCCACAGCAGTACAGAGTATTTCAGGAGAGGAGTGTACTGATCATGTGGAGGTCACAGGGGGAGAGTTATATAGTGGAGGAGCAGGGTCCACAGCAGTACAGAGTATTTCAGGAGAGGAGTGTGCTGATCACGTGGAGGTCACAGGGTGAGAGTTATATAGTGGAGGAGCAGGGTCCACAACAGTACAGAGTATTTCAGGAGATCCTGTGCACTGATTTTGTTGGAGAAGGAAGCAGTGAGGTGTGATAGGTTTTACAGCAGATCCTGACATTGTGATTTGTCTGCAGAGCAGAACATCAGGAAGTGCTGGAGGAATATAAAGAGGGGATCGGGAAGTTTGCTGGTGAGTGTAGAGACAAATTATCTATCTATCTCATATCTATCTATCTTATTGTTTTCCAAACCAGGGTGCCTCCAGCTGTTCCAAAACAACAACTCCCTGCATGCCCGGACAGCCACTGTAGATTTGCACCAGCTGGAGACACACTGTTTGGAAAACACTGTTCTATCTATCTGTCACTTGTATCTGAATCTTGTAGTGATGATATTTGGGTTTTTCCGCCCCTGTCCTGCTGTCAGGTCTGTACGTGTATTGCGCAGTCGGTGACATCCTGTGTGGTCGCAGTGGGGATGTTTCTTCCACTTGTTGTGACGCAGGAAATGACCCCAAAAAATATTTTTGTCTATTGTTTGTCTCTCTGTCTCTCGCAGGATTATCAGACACTTTGCTCTATTGCTCAATAAATGACCCCGTTACCCCGAATCCTCCTGGATACAACACCAATAAGGTAGGGTCTGACCCCGAAGAACCTCTCCAGACCTGGTACCCAATATATATGTATATCCACACCCAGTACCCAGTATGTATCCGGATATACAGTATATACAGTGCACATTCTCCCACATAAAAAGATGAGGCTGTAATTATCATCATAGGTGGAAAATAAGTATTTGGTCACCTACAAACAAGTAAGATTTCTGCCTCTCACAGACCTGTAACTTCTTCTTTAAGAGTCTCCTCTGTCCTCCACTCGTTACCTGTATTAATGGCTCCTGTTTGAACTTGTTATCAGTATAAAAGACACCTGTCCACAACCTCAAACAGCCACACTCCAAACTCCACCAAGACCAAAGAGCTGTCAAAGGACACCAGAAACAAAATTGTAGACGTGCACCAGGCTGGGAAGACTGAATCTGCAATAGACAAGAAGCTTGGTGTGAAGAAATCAACTGTGGGAGCAATTATTAGAAAATGGAAGAGCTACAAGACCACTGATAATCTCCCTCGATCTGGGGCTCCACACAAGGTCTCACCCCGTGGTGTCAAAATAATCACAAGAACGGTGAGCAAAAATCCCAGAACCACACGGGGGACCTAGTGAATGACTTGCAGAGAGCTGGGACCAAAGTAACAAAGGCTACCATCAGTAACACTACGCCGCCAGGGACTCAAATCATGCAGTGCCAGATGTGTCCCCCTGCTTAAGCCAGCACATGTCTGGGACCGTCTGAAGTTTGCTAGAGAGCATTTGGATGATCCAGAAGAGGATTGGGAGAATGTCTTATGGTCAGATGAAACCAAAGTAGAACTTTCTGTTAAAAACTCAACTCGTTGTGTCTGGAGGAGAAAGAATGCTGAGTTGCATCCAAAGAACACCATACCTGCTGTGAAGCATGGGGGTGGAAACATCATGCTTTGGGGCTGTTTTTCTGCTAAGGGACCAGGACGACTGATCCATGTAAAGTAAAGAATGAATGAGGCCATGTATTGTGAGATTTTGAGTGAAAACCTCCTTCCATCAGCAAAGGCATTGAAGATCAAATGTGGCTGGGTCTTTCAGACTGACAATGATCCTAAACACACCGCCCGGGCAACGAAGGAGTGGCTTCATAAGAAGCATTTCAAGGTCCTGGAGTGGCCTAGTCAGTCTCCAGATCTCAACCCCATAGAAAACCTTTGGAGGGAGTTGAAAGTCTGTGTTGCCTAGCAACAGCCCCAAAACATCACTGCTCTAGAGGAGATCTGCATGGAGGAATGGACCAAAATAGTAGCAACAGTGTGTGAAAACGTTGTGAAGACAGAAAACATGTGACCTCTGTCATTACCAACAAAGGGGATATAACAAAGTATTGAGATTAACTTTTCTTATTCACCAAATACTTATTTTCCACCATAATTTGCAAATAAATTCTTTAATAATCAGACAATGTGATTTTATGGATTTTTTCTCATTCTGT
This sequence comes from Hyla sarda, assembly GCF_029499605.1. NCBI lineage: Eukaryota > Metazoa > Chordata > Amphibia > Anura > Hylidae > Hyla > Hyla sarda. Next base: position 512,835,826 of record NC_079190.1, on the reverse strand, counting down.
CTTATAGTTGAGGTTATAACCTATGATGATAATTACAGCCTCATCTTTATAAGGGGGAGAACTTGTACAATGAGTGGCTGACTAAATACTTTTTGCCCCTCTGTATATCTCCAGACCTAGTACCCAGTGTGTGGGTGTATATATATATATATATATATATATATATATATAATAATCTATATCTGTCATTGACCTTGTGGTTGGTTCCTTCATATCCCGGGTGGTGACCTCTTTTGTCCTCTCTCCCCCATAGACCGTCTCAGTCTGGGGATCAGGGGGGCGGTTGGAGCTGACGCCCCAGAGGTTCGTGTCCCTGCAGGGCGCCCTGCGGGTGGACTGGATCCAGTGTCTGTGTGACGGGGAGGCGGCAGCCGATGGCTGCTCCAGGAAGAGGGCCAAGAAGTCTGTGGACCGATCGCTGTCATTCCTGGACGAATGTCTGAAGCTGATGTCAGAGAATGAGGTAACAGGATCGGTCAGCGGGTGCCGGGGAGGCGGGGTTAATTATCTGGGGGCACTTAGTTCTGTAGATGTCACCAGTGGATGTCACCTTCCTCCATGTTCAGGCTCTGAAGCAGAAGGTTGTGATCGGCGCCATCGAGGGAGGAGACCTCCAGGAGGAGCGGCTGAGATCAGCGAGAGAGACGGCCAAAAGACCCGTTGGGGGATTCCTGCTGGACGGATTCCAGGGGGGCAGCGGGGACCCCGAGAACAAGCTGAACCTCATTGCGGCAATCACAGCCGAGCTACCGGAGGACAAGCCCCGGTGAGGAGGAGGAGGAGGGTCATTACTTCACCTGTGAGAAGTGTCGGTGTAAACAGCGTCCACTGGTGGCAGAAAGCTTGAATATATATATACATGTCTTCTTAGAGATCAGAAATGAGTTTCTTTGATACGGAGTGACAGATGCCCTGCAATCACAGCAGCCTCCAGAGCTCCCCCTAGTGGTGACTGCAGCCTCCTGAGCTCCCCCTAGTGGTGACTGCAGACTCCTGAGCTCCCCCTAGTGGTGACTGTAGACTCCTGAGCTCCCCCTAGTGGTGACTGTAGACTCCTGAGCTCCCCCTAGTGGTGACTGCAGACTCCTGAGCTCCCCCTAGTGGTGACTGCAGACTCCTGAGCTCCCCCTAGTGGTGACTGCAGACTCCTGAGCTCCCCCTAGTGGTGACTGCAGACTCCTGAGCTCCCCCTAGTGGTGACTGCAGACTCCTGAGCTCCCCCTAGTGGTGACTGCAGACTCCTGAGCTCCCCCTAGTGGTGACTGCAGACTCCTGAGCTCCCCCTAGTGGTGACTGCAGACTCATGTGCTTCCCCTAATGCTGACTACAGACTCCTGATCTCACCCTAGTGGTGACTGCAGACTCCTGAGCTCCCCCTAGTGGTGACTGCAGACTCCTGTGCTCCCCCTAGTGGTGACAGCAGACTCCTGAGCTCCCTCTAGTGGTGACTGCAGACTCCTGAGCTCCCTCTAGTGGTGACTGCAGACTCCTGAGCTTCCCCTAGTGGTGACTGCAGACTCATGTGCTTCCCCTAGTGGTGACTGCAGACTCATGTGCTTCCCCTAGTGGTGACTGCAGACTCCTGAGCTCCCCCTAGTGGTGACTGCAGACTCATGTGCTTCCCCTAGTGCTGACTGCAGACTCCTGAGCTCCCCCTAGTGGTGACTGCAGACTCCTGAGCTCCCCCTAGTGGTGACTGCAGACTCATGTGCTTCCCCTAATGCTGACTGCAGACTCCTGAGCTCCCCCTAGTGGTGACTGCAGACTCCTGAGCTCCCCCTAGTGGTGACTGCAGACTCATGTGCTTCCCCTAATGCTGACTGCAGACTCCTGAGCTCCCCCTAGTGGTGACTGCAGACTCCTGAGCTCCCCCTAGTTGTGACTGCAGACTCCTGAGCTCCCCCTAGTGGTGACAGTAGGCTCCTGATCTACTCCTAATGGTGACCACCCGATAATCCAGAATAATACTGATACTTCCAGCGTCTCTGTTGCTCCTGTTGACATTAACCCTTGTCACCCCTCCAGGTTCATCCACGGCATCGGGCGGCCGGATGAGGTTATGGACTGCATTGAGCGCGGTGTAGATCTGTTTGACAGCACCTTCCCGTACGAGGTGACAGAGAGAGGCTGCGCCCTGAGCTTCACCCACCAGTACCAGCCGGACCCCGAGACCGCAGGTGAACCCCAGCGCCCTGGTAAATGTGCTCTGGCTTCATCTCTGTTCTCATTACATACAAGTGCAGTGTTTCCTGACCCGAGAGCCTCCAGCTGTTGCAAAACTACAACTCCCAGCATGCCCGGACAGCCGAAGGCTGTCCGGGCATGCTTGAAGTTGTAGTTTTGCAACAGCTGGAGGCACCCTGGTTGGGAAACACTAATTAGCTGTGTGACCCAGACTTGCTTTGTCCTTAGTCCTTGACAAGAAGGAGCTGATTAATGGGGAACAGACCGAGGATGAGTCTGAGGATGCAGAGGACGACCGATCCAGCATCACCGCTTATGAGATCTGCCTAAAGGAGAAACGGTGCGTACGATGAGGCTCCTCCCACACGTGACATCACTGCGGCCATAGTTATAAGGATTCACCCAGTTCACATACTGTAATGCGGCAGTCACCCCGGGGTAGCACCACAGCCATTTATATAGAGAGATCTGTCAACTGTCTGTGACTTTAACCCTTTCCTCCTCGCACAGGTTTCGCGAAGACTTCCGGCCGCTTCTCCAGGGCTGCGCGTGTTACTGCTGCCGGCATCACAGCCGCGCCTACGTCCATCACCTCCTCATCTCCAAGGAGCTGCTGGCCGGGATCCTCCTCATGATACATAACTTCCAGCAATACTTCAACTTCTTCCGATCCGTCCGCGAGGCCATAAGTGACGGAAAGTTCCAGGACCTGAAGGAGATGATCAGGAAACAGGCGTCCTGAGACCAAGCCCCGTGATATTACACTACTATATAATAAAAGGGACCAAAAGATTTCGTAAATTATTGTCCTGTATTATACTCCAGAGCTGCACTCACTATTCTGCTGGTGGGGGTCACTGTGTACATACATTACATTACTTATCCTGTACTGATCCTGAGTTATATCCTGTATTATACTCCAGAGCTGTACTCACTATTCTGCTGGTGAGGTCACTGTGTACATACATTACATTACTTATCCTGTACTGATCCTGAGTTATATCCTGTATTATACTCCAGAGCTGTACTCACTATTCTGCTGGTGAGATCACTGTGTACATACATTACATTACTTATCCTGTACTGATCCTGAGTTATATCCTGTATTATACTCCAGAGCTGTACTCACTATTCTGCTGGTGAGGTCACTGTGTACATACATTACATTACTTATCCTGTACTGATCCTGAGTTATATCCTGTATTAGACCCCAGAGCTGTACTCACTATTCTGCTGGTGAGGTTACTGTGTACATACATTACATTACTTATCCTATACTGATCCTGAGTTATATCCTGTATTATACTCCAGAGATGCACTCACTATTCTGCTGCTGAGGTCACTGTGTACATACATTACATTACTTATCCTGTACTGATCCTGAGTTATATCCTGTATTATACTCCAGAGCTGTACTCACTATTCTGCTGGTGAGGTCACTGTGTACATACATTACATTACTTATCCTGTACTGATCCTGAGTTATATCCTGTATTATACTCCAGAGCTGTACTCACTATTCTGCTGGTGAGGTCACTGTGTACATACATTACATTACTTATCCTGTACTGATCCTGAGTTATATCCTGTATTATACTCCAGAGCTGTACTCACTATTCTGCTGGTGAGGTCACTGTGTACATACATTACATTACTTATCCTGTACTGATCCTGAGTTATATATCAGACAGGAGGCTCATATCTTATGCATTAATCTTTCTTTATTAATGCCCATAGCAGAAAACTATCTTTCTTTATATAATTCAAACAGAAAAAACTTTTCTTCTTTGAAAACGATGAAACAGACTACATATCCCAGCAGTCCTTGCAATCCTGATAGCCACTCCTATCCCAGTGACTCTATATAAAGGACTGCCTTAGTAACACTCCTCCTCTTTCTTTCTGCTCATGGCAGAGATAAGATAAGTATTTCTTCAATTCATGTATAAATTACTTCTTAAATTGTTCATACCTGTGCAGTGTATTCAGAATTGTTTTGTGTTTACACTTAACAATATTTTACTACTCTCTCTTTAAAATATTTAATTCTTTTCTATTCATTCTCTTTTTCCTCTGGGCTTCTGCCCCTGTTATATCATAGGGAGAAGAGAGCCGCTGTCCGCACGTTCGGGCGCTCTTCTCCTCCCTCCCAATCCCGTTTTCTTTCCCCTTTTTGCCTCATACTCTTACCTTTAGACGCCATCTTGTGAGCGTCCTTTACCCTTCCCCCTTCTTCTTCTCCTTTTCCCGCCGCGGCTCCGACTCGCGCGCGCGGTCAGGGAAGGGGGCGGGCCCTCCGTGAGGCGCGGTCATTTACTGACCAATCATTGGGTTTTTCAGCCGTAACATCGCGAGATTACGGCTGAGAACACCCTAGCTCTGTACCTCCTCTTCACCGCATCGCCAGTCTGCTGCGAGCGGTGAGGAGAGCGGTACCTACAGATTTGTCCCTGTATAGTGAGTTCAGCCTTGTTCTGTGCTGCCCTGAGAACTTAGTTTACTCAGTGCAGTGCGCTTAATAGTTACTTGGTTACTCTAGATTGTAGTACATTTACATTACTATAGCCCTAATTAGTACTAGTATAGAATTATCATGGCAGAAGGAGCTAATACCTTACCCAGGGAGGTGACAGTGGATGATTTTCCATCTGATTCACCTCAGCTTCTCACAGCTGCTCAAATTCAGGACCTCATCTACAGGTCTGTGCAGGCTGCACTGTCCTCTGCTGTTAACCCTTCCACCTCCCAGGTTACAGTGAGTAATGTTAAGAAAGGGAAAGTTCCTTTCAAACGCAGACACCTTACTGCGTATTCCGACTCCCCGGCAGGGGAAGTAGAATTGATGCATAAGACCGGACCCAACACGGCCGGTCAACCCAGCCTTCCTGAACAGAATCCTCAACGACCCTTGACTCACAAGGAGATACCACATAAACGCCTTAAGTCCCTTAGGCGAGCAAAGCCGAACTCCTTTAATGATACGTCTAATGACGAATCTTCAGAAGGATCCGAGGTGACAGTGACCACAGATTCTGATTCGGAGATTGAGGAAGCTGGGCTGATGTCTGACTTAAAAGAAGTCGACCCTGACTTGCCTTCTGAGGCCATCTTAGACTCCCTAGGGGAACCATTCTTCAACCCGGATGCAATATCGCATCCGCGGTCAGGTGACTGGGCACCCCTACCGCAAGTATCACAATATGTAGAATACTGGACAAGGAGGACCCTGGACAGGGTCAATAGGAACAAACTGAGGGCAGAATGCCCCAGGCCATTTGTCCCCAAAAAGGTGGCCCATACACCTGAAATTGATCCAGTACTGTTAAAGTACCTACTAAAAAATGGCAAGTATACCAAAAAAGGTATCGAGCGCTCATTTAAGGCGATACAAGATCGCATTTTAGACTTGTTGGGCCCTCTGACAAAAATATTAAATTTATCAGAACAAGCGGCTTCCACAGATGACCCAGTGGACTTGACCCAATTAAGAGGTTGGGCTCAGAGGGCCATCTGCCTCCTGGGTTCGGCCAATACTACATGCTCTACTGAGCGACGCAGGTCGATATTAATGAGACTCGACCCCCAGTTGTCTCATTTGGCGGAGACTGAGCCGGGACCTTCAGCTGAAGGCCTCCTATTTGGAGAGGATTTGATCAAAAACATAAACAAATTCGTTAGTCTGTTCACCAGCCTTGACAAGGCTCAATCCTCTCTTAAAAAGCCTGGTACTGGGACTAAGGTTTTTCACAAGGCCGGCAGAGGTAGGGGTCGCTCTGCCGGCCGTAACAATTATTACAGAGCTTATTCCAGACCCCCCGCTCAACCTTACGCTACCGCTCAACAGCAATATCCAATCCCTGTGGCACAACCGGCCCCTTTCTTTCCCCCACGAGGACGCCCCTGGAGGGGACGCGGAGGCAGAGGATTCCCTAGATCTCGTCCGCCCACTGGTGAGTATGATGCCACATTACCACACACACATACCTGTGGGGGGCAGGCTGCAGTATTTTACCCACGTCTGGTCCACGATTACAGCAGACGCGTGGATACTGGCAGCGGTAACGGGTTATCACATAGATTTCCTCTCTCAACCGGTCATGAACATCAGACCGCACCCCATTCATTTTTCTCCTCCAAATGTACGCCTCATAGACTTGGAACTAGAAGAACTCATATCAAAACAGGCGGTAGTAGAAGTCGATCCCTGGTCACCCGGGTTCGTAAGCACTCTCTTCTTAGTCAAGAAGAAAGACGGAGGTTATCGGCCGGTGATAAACTTAAGACAGTTAAACCAACATGTGACGTATCGTCACTTCAAAATGGAGGGGATACACTTACTGCGAGACCTCCTGATCCCAGGAGATTGGATGGTCAAGATAGACCTAAAGGATGCACATCTAACAATTCCCATGCATCCTGCCTCTCAGCAATTTCTAAGATTTCTATGGAGGGACAGAATGTGGCAATTTACTTGCCTACCCTTCGGTCTTTCATCAGCTCCATGGTGCTTCACCAAGATAATGAAGCCCGTCGTAGCCGCATTGCGATGCAGAGGCGTACGCCTTATAATATATCTGGACGACTTACTAATAATGGCACGTTCCAGAGAGCAAGCCAGTCTGCACAAAATGTGGACAGTGACATTACTGGAGGACCTAGGTTTCCTCATCAACCACAAAAAGTCAGTACTCTCTCCAGGTCAGGAGATAGAGTTTTTGGGGTTCTTAGTGGACACCAGACAGGCGGTACTACGTTTACCCAAGTCCAAACTGGCCTTGATTCGCAAGGAAATCAGGGCAGTCTTGCGAAAAGGCCGAGTATCGTTGAGAGTGATCTCACGTATAGTCGGTCTGCTAGCGGCCTCCATTCAGGCCATTTTTCCGGCCCCGCTTCATTATCGGGCTCTGCAACGCCTCAAGACCCTACACTTACGGCAGGGTCTGCGTTATGCGGACGAGGTCACTCTTTGTCCAGAATCGGAGGAAGAGTTACGGTGGTGGCTTCGGCATGCCGTCGAATGGAACGGCAAGACGATCTTCAATTCCAGCCCAGACGTCGTTTTGGAGTTGGATGCGAGCCGACAGGGCTGGGGGGCCCGGTGTGGCCACTCCACCACAGGAGGGACATGGTCCGTCGAAGAATCTTCCCTCCATATCAATGCATTGGAACTCCTGGCGGCCTTTTTCGCCCTCAGGAGCTTCCTCTCTCAGAGGTCCAACTGTTGCGTATTACTACGCATGGACAATGTGGCGGCGGTGCAATACATCAACCGCCTAGGGGGCACGAAATCCAAACTGTTAGCGGACATCGCGTCCGAATTTTGGCATTTCTGCCTTTCTCGCAACATTATTCCGATAGCGGAGTATATTCCAGGTGTGTCCAACTCCGTGGCAGACTGGAATTCCCGTTACCTTACAGATTCCAGCGACTGGACGCTGGAACGATCTGTGTTTCTAACGCTTCAGGGTCTCTGGGGTCCGTTCCACACGGATCTTTTCGCCTCACGCCTCAACCGACAGTTATTCCGCTTTTACAGCTGGAGACCGGATCCAGAGGCAGTAGCAGTGGATGCATTTCGCCAGACTTGGCCGACAGGGACGCATTATGCGTTTCCCCCCTTTCCACTGATCACCAGACTTCTCCTTCACATAGTCAACCAGAAGGCGAGGGTTGTTCTGGTCACTCCTTGGTGGCCGACGCAACCGTGGTTCCCTCTGATTCTGGGGATTTCGATGGACTATCCCAGACTACTTCCCCACTTTCCACATCTTTTGACGAATCCAACCAAGGGTCAACACCCGTTGGTGCTGGAGGGCAAACTACCTCTCCTGGCGTGGTTGGTTTCGGGGTGCCAGACCCAAGTGGAGTCCTTTCACAATCGGCTAGAGATCTCCTCGCCTTGGCCTGGGCCCCAGGGACTAGATCGGCATATCGATCTGCCTGGGGATTGTGGGTTCGTTGGTGTGATCAACGACAAGTTAATCCCGTTCAGGCACCTGTTTCATTAGTAGTGAACTACCTGGCGGAATCGTGAAAATCATATAGTTCCCTCAATGTATACAGGTCCGCCATCTCGGCATACCATTCTCCGGGGGACTCTTTGCCTGTAGGCAAACATCCTTTGGTGTGCCGTCTCCTACGCGGCGTAAAATTTAAACGTCCTCCGCGACCGCGTTATCAGACCACTTGGGACGTTGCCAAAGTGTTACAGATGTTTTCCTCGTGGGAAGACAATGATTCTCTTTCCTTGAAGGTTTTATCCTTCAAGCTCACGACTCTATTATGTCTGGTTTCCATTAAAAGGGTATCAGATGTGAGAGCCCTCGATATTTCCAGGCGACAATTTTCGCCAGAAGGAGTTAATTTCTCAGTGGTTCGTAGAACCAAAACCAGATTGCACTCGGTTTTCTACCCCTTTTTTTCCGTCGCATCCACGACTTTGTGTCGTCCGATGCCTGCAGGCATACGAGAGGCGCACGGCACCTTTGCGTTCCCCCGACTATTCCCAATTACTTGTTTCATATGTCCAACCACACCATCCAGTCTCCTCGGCCACTCTGGCCAGATGGGTGAGATCAGTGATGGAAATGTCAGGGATTGATATTTCCCTTTTTGGCGCCCACTCTACTAGGGGAGCTATGGCCACTAAAGTGGTTACTTCAGGGGGTTCGCTGTCAGACCTTCTATTGGCAGCAGATTGGTCTTCAGAATCGACCTTTCGTCAATTTTACTTTAGACCGGAGGATCATGTCTCTATGTCTGTCCTTTGATCTGAATCATTCTTATATTTGATGTCTATTTTATGATGCAGCTTTAAACTTGCATAAGATATGAGCCTCCTGTCTGATATATAAATCGAGATTTTCCTAGCTTGTGACGGAAAATATTAGTTATATGAAGACAGGAGGCGAGTATCTTCCCTCCCAACCCACCCTGTTACGAGTTTTCTTCTCTTTTTCTACAGGGTATTGAACTACGGTGGAGAATTCCTGTTTGCGGATAATCTATTGGTTCCTGAGTCCCCGTTGGGACGAAGTTCGATTTCAGGACATCCCTGTTGGAGTGTCATTGGTGGCAAGGTTCCACAAGTCCATGTTATGGCTCCAGAGTCGGAAAGTGTTGGCCGGCTGGCCGAAGAATCGAGTTGCGGTACCGAGTTCTACATGGAGTTCTCGATTCTTAGGAGTCTGCACTTCGCTTCAAGAAAGAGGAGGAGTGTTACTAAGGCAGTCGTTTATATAGAGTCACTGGGATAGGAGTGGCTATCAGGATTGCAAGGACTGCTGGGATATGTAGTCTGTTTCATCGTTTTCAAAGAAGAAAAGTTTTTTCTGTTTGAATTATATAAAGAAAGATAGTTTTCTGCTATGGGCATTAATAAAGAAAGATTAATGCATAAGATACTCGCCTCCTGTCTTCATATAACTAATATTTTCCGTCACAAGCTAGGAAAATCTCGATTTATATCCAGTATTATACTCCAGAGCTGTACTCACTATTCTGCTGGCGAGGTCACTGTGTACATACATTACATTACTTATCCTGTACTGATCCTGAGTTATATCCTGTATTAGACCCCAGAGCTGTACTCACTATTCTGCTGGTGAGGTTACTGTGTACATACATTACATTACTTATCCTATACTGATCCTGAGTTATATCCTGTATTATACTCCAGAGATGCACTCACTATTCTGCTGCTGAGGTCACTGTGTACATACATTACATTACTTATCCTGTACTGATCCTGAGTTATATCCTGTATTATACTCCAGAGCTGTACTCACTATTCTGCTGGTGAGGTCACTGTGTACATACATTACATTACTTATCCTGTACTGATCCTGAGTTATATCCTGTATTATACTCCAGAGCTGTACTCACTATTCTGCTGGTGAGGTCACTGTGTACATACATTACATTACTTATCCTGTACTGATCCTGAGTTATATCCTGTATTATACTCCAGAGCTGTACTCACTATTCTGCTGGTGGGGTCACTGTGTACATACATTACATTACTTATCCTGTACTGATCCTGAGTTATATATCAGACAGGAGGCTCATATCTTGCATTAATCTTTCTTCTTTAATGCCCATAGCAGAATTTTTTATACAATTTTAAAACGTATATTAAAGAAAAAATCTTCAAAACTACAACTCCCAGCAGCCCTTTGGGCTCTCTTCACCCCTCCTAGCTCGACTGGCTCCTATATAAAGGGCTGTCTGGGACATCTCCTCCTCTTTCTTTCTGCTCATGGCAGACATCAGTTAAGTGATTCATGTTGTTTTAATATCCTTTGGATACCTTTTCTTGTATAATTCGTTTTATCATTCTCTACTCTATATTTACTGTAGCTTCAGATTTATCTGAACATTTCTATTTTCTGTAACTGTATATGTATATATTTTCTCTGTCTAGATTTCTTATATTTTCTTTTATTTAGTCCTGTGACGAGTCCTTTATAGACCGCAGACCCCTGGTTGCGGTCGGAAGGGTAAGGGGCTTAGTTCTCTATTTCCACAGATTTTTCCCATCCCTGTTTTACTCACAGACGCCATCTTAGGTCCTCTGTGGCTTCTTCCCCTTCCCCCTTCTTCTCGCTGCTAAACCGCGCGCGGAAACCTTTAGGGGCGGAGTCGCATAGTCCCAGAGGCGGCCTGCCGCTCCTCCTTGCAGCCAATCAGAGCGCGGCTTACCGCGCGTCTGACCAATTGCGGCGCTCACGGCCATAATCGCATGTGATTACGGCCCCGAGCGCTGTATACTAACAACCCCTCCTTCCCCTCTCGCCATTCCGTGGCGAGCGGTGGAGGGTTTAGCATCGGAGCAGTCACTGTCTGGTATTAGATAGAGCCTCAGGTATCGCTGTATATATTAACTCATTGTACCTTACCTGTCAGCTTGTTAGCTTGTCTGGTAGGAGACTGGGCACTCTGATAAATTTATATAGATCATTCCCTCTGACATAAAAGGCTTAGCTTTGACTATTTCACAACCTGAATAGTGTTACTTATTAGTCTAATCTATAATGGCCGGAGAATCTTCCCAGTCAGGTTTGGGGCAGGATATGCTCTCAGAAGCTCCCCTATCTGCAGCACAAATACAAGAGCTTATTAATAGATCAGTTAAGGCAGCTCTGGCGACAGTTGCTGCACCATCGGTATCTCATATGCCAGTTACTGCTGACTCTGCCAAGAAAGGCAAAGCGCTTTATAAGCGCAAACATACTGTCGCATACGACTCCCCGGCAGGGGAAGAAACATATATGCAACAGACAGAGCCCACCATGGCCTGTCACCCCGCAATGACAAACGACCCCATTCGACCCCCGGGCCTCGGGGAGTGTACTAAGAGGCATAAGTCCGTCAGGCGTTCCAAGCCTAACTCCTTCGATACGTCGGAGGAAGACTCGGCGGAGGAAGAATCTGGTGAACCAGAAGGCACAGATTCTGGGTCTGAAAATGAGGCGGGTTTACAGGCGGATTTCCCATCCACCGATCCGGGTGTCCAAGTAGAGACTATCCTGGATACTTTGGGGCAACCCTTTTTCCATCCAGAGGCCATCATACACCCCCGCTCAGGGGATTGGGCCCCCTTGCCCCAGGTGGCTGCATATATAGAATACTGGACCCGGCGAACCCTTGATCGGGTCAACCGTAATAAACTGAGGGCAGAATGCCCACGGCCTTTCCTCTCCAAGAAAGTGGCCATAACTCCGGAAATAGATCCTGTCCTTATGAAATACTTAACAAAATCCGGAAAATACTCAAAAAAGGGCATTGAAAGGTCGTTCAAGGCCATCCAAGACAGGATTTTGGACCTATTGGGTCCACTAACAAAAATCCTTAATCTTTCGGAGCAAGCAGCTTCCTCTGGTGACCCGGTGGATATCACGCAACTCAGAGGATGGGCGCAACGTGCAATGTGCATGTTGGGAACGGCGAATACCACCTGTTCCATTGAACGCAGGAGATCCATCCTCATGAAGCTGGAACCCCAGCTTTCACATTTGGCGGAAAATGAACCCGGCCCATCGGCAGAAGGCCTTCTTTTTGGAGAGGACCTTCTCAAGAATATTAATAAATTTGTAGGCCTATTTACAGGACTGGACAAAGCGCAAAATTCGCTTAAAAAATCCAGTGGCAAGGTTTTTAACAAGGCCGGCAGAGGAAGAGGTCGTTCTGCCGGCCGAGGCAACTATTATAGACCCTATGCTAGACCTCCCGCTCAGCCCTATGTGCCACCTCCACAACAATATACCATGCCGATGGCACAACCTGCACCTTTCTTTCCACCCCGAGGTCGACCCTGGAGAGGACGGGGCGGTAGAGGTTCCAGACCATCATCTGGTGAGTACAGATTCTCCACATCTCCCACACACCTATGTGGGGGGCAGGCTGAAACATTTTATCCACGTCTGGTCCATGATTACAGCAGACGCGTGGATACTGAACACAGTGGCAGGTTACCAAATAGAGCTCCAATCCCTGCCAGACATGAGGTTTACACCCCAACCTATTCATTTCTCGGACATAAACAAATCCCTTATAGACGAGGAGCTTCAGGAGCTCCTAGGCAAACAAGCGGTACGGGAAGTAGACCCCTTGTCACCGGGGTTCATAAGCAACCTCTTCTTAGTCAAGAAGAAGGATGGCGGGTACCGCCCCGTAATAAACTTGAGGAACTTAAACCAACATGTGACTTACCGTCACTTCAAGATGGAGGGCATCCATCTGTTACGCGACCTTCTATGCATAGGAGACTGGCTAGTGAAAATAGATCTGAAAGATGCTTACCTCACAGTCCCTATGCATCTGACCTCACAACCATTACTAAGGTTTTGGTGGGGCGATCGCCTGTGGCAGTTCACTTGCCTTCCATTTGGCCTGTCGTCCGCCCCTTGGTGTTTCACAAAGTTGATGAAACCCGTTGTGGCAGCTCTCCGGAGCAGAGGGGTACGTCTGATAATTTATCTGGACGACCTGCTCATCATGGCCGGCTCCAAAGAACTGGCCAGATTACACTGTCATTGGACGGTATCTCTGTTAGAAGAACTAGGTTTTCTCATAAACCTCAAAAAATCGGTTCTGTCCCCAACACGAGAGATGGAGTTTTTGGGATTTTTGGTGGACACCAGAAGAGCTGTCCTTTGTTTACCCAAAACAAAACTGGCCCTCATTCGCAAAGAAAACAGAGCAATCCTACGCAAGGGTCAAGTATCCTTGAGGGTAATTGCTCGCATGGTCGGCTTGTTGGCGGCTTCCATTCAGGCGATCTTTCCGGCCCCGCTGCATTATCGGGCACTACAGCGCCTCAAGACCCTTCATCTTCGACAAGGTTTACGTTATGCAGACGAAGTGACTCTTTGTCCGGAGTCGGTCGAGGAGCTACGTTGGTGGCTCCGTCACGCTGTGGAGTGGAATGGCAAGACCATTTTCAACTCTTGTCCAGACGTGATCATAGAATCCGACGCGAGTCGACAAGGCTGGGGAGCCCACTGTGGTCAGGACACAACAGGCGGGATTTGGTCAGAAGAGGAATCTCTTCTCCACATCAATGCTCTAGAACTTTTGGCAGCATTCTTTGCGGTCAAGAGCTTCCTATCACAGAGGTTCAATTGTTGCGTACTTTTACGCATGGACAATATAGCAGCGGTTCAATACATCAACCGCCTTGGGGGCTCGAGGTCCAGGGTGTTAGCGGACATAGCGTCCGACTTCTGGCATTTTTGTCTGTCTCGCGACCTTATTCCTATTGCGGAATATATTCCAGGAGTCTCCAATTCCGTGGCAGACTGGAATTCCCGTTACTTGATCGACTCCAGCGACTGGACGCTGGACCGGTCAGTCTTCCTGTCACTTCAGGACCTTTGGGGTCCATTCTATATGGATCTTTTTGCCTCGCGACTCAATCGACAATTACCTCGGTTTTACAGTTGGAGGCCAGATCCAGAGGCGTCAGCTGTGGACGCTTTCTACCAACGGTGGCCGGAAGGGACGCATTATGCATTTCCCCCCTTTCCGATGATCACCAGGGTTCTTCTCCAGATCCTGTCTCAGAAAGCAACAGTAGCGTTGATCACCCCATGGTGGCCGACTCAGCCGTGGTTCCCCCTTCTGTTGGGGATGACGATAGATTTCCCCAGGTTGTTACCCCCTCTGCCTCATCTTCTCTCGAACCCGAACAAGGGTCTTCACCCTCTAGTTCTGGACGGCAGCCTACCTCTCCTTGCTTGGTTGGTTTCGGGGTGCCGACATCAGGTAATGATCTTTCTGAATCAGCTAGAAATCTCCTCGCCCTGGCCTGGGCCCCAGGGACTAGATCGGCGTATCGATCTGCATGGGGACTCTGGGTGCGTTGGTGTGATCAACGGGAGATTAGTCCCGTTCAGGCACCTGTGCAGGCGGTAGTCAACTACCTAGCCAACACATTCGATTCAGGCAAATCTTATAGTTCTATAAATGTTTATAGATCAGCTATTTCTGCATACCACTATCCGGTGGATTCCTTACCGGTGGGCAAACATCCTTTAGTTTGCAGACTCTTACGGGGAATCAAATTTAAGCGTCCTCCTCGCCCTAAATATCAAGCTACGTGGGATGTTTCCCGCGTGCTAGATATGTTTTCTTCATGGGAAGATAACAAGGATCTTTCTTTGAAGCTTCTTTCAGTAAAACTGACCGTTCTCTTATGTCTGGTCTCTATCAAAAGGGTATCGGATGTTCGAGCGTTAGATGTCTCTCGGCGTCAATTCTCGCCTGGAGGTGTTCAGTTTTCGGTTGTCCGCAGGACTAAGACGGGTCTTCAATCCGTCTTTTATCCGTTTTTTCCGGCTCATCCCAAACTATGTGTGGTTCGATGTCTTCAAGAGTATGAGACGCGAACAGCACCTCTCCGATCTACTAGTCATACTCAATTACTCATCTCTTATGTCCAACCTCATCTCCCGGTCTCCTCGGCTACATTGGCTCGGTGGGTTCGTCTAGCCATGGAGATGGCGGGGATTGATGTATCCTTATTTGGCGCCCACTCCTCTAGAGGGGCTATGGCCACTAAGGTTGTTATATCAGGAGGTTCTCTGTCGGATCTCTTACTGGCCGCTGACTGGTCGTCCCAGACCACTTTCCGTCAGTTTTATTTTCGACCCGAAGAACATGTCTCTATGTCTGTTTTATGATTCTGATTCCTACTTATCTTGGTAAGCTTTAAACTTGCAAGATATGAGCCTCCTGTCTGATATATAAATCGAGATTTTCCTAGCTAATGTGACGGAAAATATTAGTTATATGAAGACAGGAGGCGAGTATCTTCCCTCCCGACCCAACCCTATCATGGTGTTCTTTTTTTGTCTTTCCAGGTTATTGAAGAGAAAGTCTTCCACCTTCTGCAAGGAGGCTGATATGTTCCTGATCCGTTGTTCATCGGGTTTTTGTTCCAGTTCGTTCAGGTCACGGCGGTCCTGTTGACCACGTTGTCAAGAAGCATCATCGGGTGGCAGTTCCTGTTCTTCATATGGAGTCTGCTGTGCTGGATGCCGCATAAAGAAAGAGGAGGAGATGTCCCAGACAGCCCTTTATATAGGAGCCAGTCGAGCTAGGAGGGGTGAAGAGAGCCCAAAGGGCTGCTGGGAGTTGTAGTTTTGAAGATTTTTTCTTTAATATACGTTTTAAAATTGTATAAAAAATTCTGCTATGGGCATTAAAGAAGAAAGATTAATGCAAGATACTCGCCTCCTGTCTTCATATAACTAATATTTTCCGTCACATTAGCTAGGAAAATCTCGATTTATATCCTGTATTAGACCCCAGAGCTGTACTCACTATTCTGCTGGTGAGGTTACTGTGTACATACATTACATTACTTATCCTATACTAATCCTCAGTTATATCCTGTATTATACTCCAGAGATGCACTCACTATTCTGCTGCTGAGGTCACTGTGTACATACATTACATTACTTATCCTGTACTGATCCTGAGTTATATCCTGTATTATACTCCAGAGCTGTACTCACTATTCTGCTGCTGAGGTCACTGTGTACATACATTACATTACTTATCCTGTACTGATCCTGAGTTATATCCTGTATTATACTCCAGAGCTGTACTCACTATTCTGCTGGTGAGGTCACTGTGTACATACATTACATTACTTATCCTGTACTGATCCTGAGTTATATCCTGTATTATACTCCAGAGCTGTACTCACTATTCTGCTGGTGAGGTCACTGTGTACATACATTACATTACTTATCCTGTACTGATCCTGAGTTATATCCTGTATTATACCCCAGAGCTGTACTCACTATTCTGCTGGTGAGGTCACTGTGAACTTACATTACTGATCCTGTACTGATCCTGAGTTATATCCTGTATTATACTCCAGAGCTGTACTCACTATTCTGCTGGCGAGATCACTGTGTACATACATTACATTACTTATCCTGTACTGATCCTGAGTTATATCCTGTATTATACCCCAGATCTGCACTCACTATTCTGCTGGTGTGGTCACTGTGTACATACATTACATTACTTATCTTGTACTGATCCGGAGTTATATCCTGTATTATACTCCAGAACTGCACTCACTATTCTGCTGGTGAGGTCACTGTGTACATACATTACATTACTTATCCTGTACTGATCCTGAGTTATATCCTGTATTATACTCCAGAGCTGCACTCACTATTCTGCTGGTGATGTCAATGTGTACATACATTACATTACTTATCTTGTACTGATCCGGAGTTATATCCTGTATTATACTCCAGAACTGCACTCACTATTCTGCTGGTGAGGCCACTGTGTACATACATTACATTACTTATCCTGTACTGATCCTGAGTTATATCCTGTATTATACTCCAGAGCTGCACTCACTATTCTGCTGGTGATGTCACTGTGTACATACATTACATTACTTATCTTGTACTGATCCGGAGTACCCCTTTAACCCCTTAAGGACCCTGCCATCTTCTGCACACCTGACCACTGTCAATTAATTTTCTACCACTGAAAAATGACCACTAGAGGTCTCCCTACCTGTCCTAGCCGCAAGCCCTTTTTATAGATTTCAGACATTCTGGTGTCCAAAATCTCAGACTGCAGCCGGGACACAGACAAGCTCAGCACTGTTCCCTGCCTGTCAGTCATACAGGCAGGAGTCAGCACTGTGCTCATAGCACAGCAGGGCATACTCCTGACTCTGCCTTACTGCATGCCCTCATTCATTTTACTATCTAAGCTCCGATCTTTCTTCTCTCTGCACATGCAGTTGTAAACAGAGAGAAGATTCAGAGCTGCCAGCTGAGCTTGTCTGTGTCCCGGCTGCAGTCTGAGATTTAGGACTCCAGCATGAGTCTGAAATCTATAAAAAAAAAAAAAGGGCTTGAGGACAGGATTGATAGGGAGACCTCTAGTGGTCATTTTTTCAAAGGGGAAAAATGAAATAGAAAGAAGCATATTTTTTAATAATATGCTATTTGAAAGTTATTCTGCATACATTAATCTATAATATGTCAAAAGTTGTTTTGATGACAGGTACCCTTTAATTCAATGTGACTCTGCTGCTCAGTGCACACGGTGGAATTTACATGCCAGATCTTTCCTGAACAGAAATTCTTTTGTCTGTTTTCCCACAGAATGAACTCGGTCATTCTTTGTGTGGTCTAAGCCCCGGAAGATTCTGCCAGTACACGTGCTGTACGGAAAGTGCGCTTAGAGATTCTTCATGTGGACATTTTGTTGTGAGAACATAGCCTTAGGGTACATTCACACTGGCGGCTACATTTGCGGGTTTCCCGCTGCGTATTTGAAAGGGGGCGGGCTCTTCCCAGCTCTGTAATATGCAGCCGCTAATAAGTACTGGAAGGATAAAGATTTTTTAATAGAAGTAATTTACAAATCTGTTTAACTTTCTGGCACCAGTTGATAAAATAAAAAATGTTTTCCAGCGGAGTACCCCTTTAAGCTGTATTATTTTAGAATTTTAAAAATTATTAAATTAGATTACCCTTCAGATTCAAGCTAAAATGTCATTGTAATGTACGCAGAACTGTGTCGCATGGTACATCCAAACAATTGATAAAAGGCTTCCTACTAACTATTTAGATTGGATTTATGCCGGGTCTGACATTTCTGCGTATTTTCCCTCGATGAGACTTTTTTGAGACTTTTTAATAAAAGTCTCAGTTGATAAATTCCTGACCCCTGCATTTTATCCTCTATTGTAGAACACTATACTATTTCTGCGGAGGAGGGCTCTAAAGCAAAGTCTCATAAAAGTCTCAACTAAAGACTTTCTGAGAGACAAATATAGACCGTCTAAACTGGTCTAAACATTTTGATAAATCTCCCCCACTGACCCTCATGATAATTAGGGGGGAGGGATCTGCTGCAGTCCATGGTAAACGGTTAGGCCGTGTCCGTTGCCGCCGATGTGTTCTTGGTAATTGGATTATCATGGGTTGGGCTGTAATCTGTCCACAGTGTTATTATTGCAGCTCGGCTGTGATCGAAATATGTTAACTAGCGGAGAAGCAGCGTTTCTGGCAGAGAGTGCTGCTCGTCGGGGTTACCCCGGGGGACATCTGACTGAAAGCGGCAACTACCAGACAGCGTCTCTCATGTGGATTTGATTGGGCAATTGCCATGATTTCTCCAACTGGAATGGTTGCCAAAGTGAAGGCTGCGCTGACGGAACGATCCTTCTCCTGTGCCAAGTCATCATGGCTGGGAAAGACGTGGAGCAGCAGAGTGCAACCAGTCACAATGCATCGTTTCTTCTCAACCTAGTGGTCTCCAAACTGTGGACCTCCAGCTGTTGATAAAACTACCACTCCCAGCATGCCCGGACAGCCGTTGGCTGTCCGGGCATGCTGGCAATTGTTGTTGTGCAACAGCTGGGGGTCCACAGTTTGGAGACCAGTTGGCCAGTCTTCACATCCAGGCCTAGCCTCCTATGTAGACCATCAAACACGGATCTATCCAAGGTGCTGAACATCCAAAGCAATGGTTGAGGTTCTTCAAATGCTGCAAAACAACAACTCTCAACATCTTAGAAAGTTACAGCAGTACCAGAGTCTGCAGAGAGATAATCGATTAATTCCATATCAGGAGAAACTACAGAACCCTAGAAACCAGCAGATCCTGAGCACCCACTGCATGGACATCAGGGTATCACCGAGCAGACTGCACCAACACTGCAACCAGGAGGCTGTGGAGGATGAAGCCTATTCCTGCTACACTGCTCCACATACTCAGCAGTGAGGGACACTCACTTTAGGAGACTCTCAGATCTCATCCTGGACATCAATTCCAAGGAGGAGGTAGAGAAGCTGCCCACCAACCTTGGGGAGAAAGAAAAACTGCCCATCAACCTGGGGGTGGAAGAGAAACTGCCCATCAACCTGGGGGAGGAAGAGAAAGAGAAACTGCCCATCAATCTGGGGGAGGAGGAGAAACTGCCCATCAACCTTGGGGAGGAAGAGAAACTGCCCATCAACCTGAGGGAGGAAGAGAAACTGCCCATCAACCTGGGGGAGGAAGAGAACACAGCGAGCATAGCAGCACAATATGAGTATATATACACTGATCGGCGATGACATCAAAACCAGGTGCAAGGAATAACATGGATTCTCTGGTGGCAATGGCGTCTTGGAGAGGATAGACAGATCTTAAAGTTGATGTTGGAAGCAGGAAAAATAAGCAAGTGTAAGGATCTGAGAGACTAAGACAAAGGCCGAATAGTGATATGGACACTCCAGAGTCAGATCATCTCCAGAGCAGCTGGGTGTTCCCTGTATGTAGTGGTTAGTTCCCTCAATAGTGTCCAAGGAAGGACAACCGGTGACTGGGGATAGGGTCATGGGGGCTCAAGACTCATTGATGTGTGGGGTGTAAGGGCTAGCCGTCTGCTCTAAACCCACAGAAGAGCTGCTGTAGAGCAAACTGATGCAAAACTTCATGTTATGTATTATAGAAAGGAGTCAGATCACACAGGACATCACAGCGGTGTATGGGGCCCCGCAGAGCGGTCAGAGCCCATGTGACCCCTGTCCACCATCCCCCCCCCCCCCCCCCCCCCGAAAGTGCCTACAATGGGAATTGGAACTGGAGCACTGGAAGAAGGCACCTGGTCTGATGGATGACCTTTAGGGGCGGACTGACCGGCCGGTCCAATGGGGCATCTTCCGAGGGCCCGGCCGGGTTAAGGGCCCACCGCCGCTACTGAGGATCCTGTACACTCGGCCCAGATCCCCAGCAGACAGCGCTGCCTTCTCCAGTATGTCCGATACACGTACATACAGGAGAAGGCATCCCCTCTGTCTGAGCCACATCTGCAGCTTACACAGAGGAGACGTCACCTCCACCCCCACGCAGCACTCAGTGCAGGCGCTGATGACGTCACTCATCTGGCGCCTGTACTGTGGAGGGGAGAAGACACGGGCCCCTGCTGCTAAGGAGATCGCTGTGTGGGACATCAGGTGAGCATCATTTTTTTTTTTAACTCTGCCTATACCGATGAGGAAGATGGGGGAGGGGGGAGGGGGTAACTCTGCCTATATGTATGGGGAAGAGGAGGGGGGGTAACTCTGCCTATACCTACGGGGAAGGGGGGAGCTACCTAACTTTATACCTGGATGCCTAACTACTTACCTACATACCAGACTATCTAACTACCTACATACCCAGCTCCCTAACTATGTACATACCTGGCCTTCATACATGGCTGCCTAACTACCTAGCTCGCCCACCTACCTGGCTACCTAGCTCGCCCTCTACCTACCTAGTTACCTGGCTACCTACCTACCTACCTACCTGCCCCTTTACTGTGCAGGACACCAAGGAGGGCATTATTACAGTTTGTGGGCCTATAGACGGAAATATTGTGTAGAGGAGGGGTGGGCACTGAAAAAATGCAGAGTCTGACATGTTTTTCCTGCAGATGTTAAGAGATCCACATGGCGGTCTTATCCGGACGGAGAAGAAATGAAAAGAGGGCGCAGCTGATCAGAAAATATGTAATTGTGAGTCCCAAAATGTAACTGTAATTGCTTATATGGTATACACATCCTGTGTACAGCTGATATCTACAGCCATATGGTCCTGTATATAATCACTTATATGGTATACAGACCCTGTGTACAGCTGATATCTACCGCCATATGGTCCTGTATATAATCACTTTTTTGGTCCGGAGGCCCCGAGTGTTGTCAGTCTGCCCTGATGATGTTCTCCATCATGTGGATGGCCGGGTCCGTGTGTGCCACATACCTGGGGAAAAGATGGCACCAAGATGCATTATGGGAAGAAGACAAGATGGTGGGGGCATTATGATGGGCAATGTTCTGCTGGAGACCTTGTGTCCTGGCATCATGTGGAGGTTACAGTGACAGGTACCACCTACCTAACCATTGTACACACCAAGTCCTTCCCCTGATGGCAGCCGCCTCCATCAACAGGATAATACCCCCCCCCCCCCTCCCCCCACTGTAGACATTGTTCAGGATTGAGGAACATGACAAAGATCAAGGTGGTGACTCTGCCTTTAGGGTCACCAGATCTCATCCGATCGATCATCTGTGGGATGTGCCAGAGATATAATTCCCATCCATGGGGGCGGCACCTCACAGGATCCGATATCGCAGGACACAGCACAGGGATAAGGGCGTCCGGGCCTCGGGGGTTACATCACAGGGCAATGGGGTCTGGGCCTTTGCGTCACATCACAGTGCAATGGGGTCTGGGCCTTCGGGTCACATTACAGGGAAATGGGGTCTGGGCCTTTGCATCACATCACAGTGCAATGAGGTCTGGGCCTTCGGGTCACATTACAGGGCAATGGGGTCTGGGCCTTTGCATCACATCACAGTGCAATGGGGTCTGGGCCTTTGGGTCACATTCCAGGGAAATGAGGTCTGGGCCTTTGGGTCACATCACAGGGCAATGGGGTCTGGGCCTTTGGGTCATATTACAGGGAAATGAGGTCTGGGCCTTTGGGTCACATCACAGGGCAATGGGGTCTGGGCCTTTGGGTCACATCACAGGGCAATGGGGTCCGGGCCTTTGGGTCACATCACAGGGCAATGGGGTCACATCACAGGGCAATGGGGTCTGGGCCTTTGGGTCACATCACAGGGCAATGGGGTCCGGGCCTTTGGGTCATATCACAGGGCAATGGGGTCTGGGCCTTTGGGTCACATCACAGGGCAATGGGGTCTGGGCCTTTGGGTTATATCACAGGGAAATGGGGTCTGGGCCTTTGGGTCACATCACAGGGCAATCGGGTCTGGGCTTTTCGGTCACATCACAGGGAAATAGGGTCTGGGCCTTTGGGTCATATCACAGGGCAATGGGGTCCGGGCCTTTGGGTCACATCACAGGGCAATGGGGTCCGGGTCTTTGGGTCACATCACAAGGCAATGGGGTCCGGGCCTTTGGGTCACATCACAGGGCAATGGGGTCCGGGCCTTTGGGTCACATCACAGGGCAATGGTGTCCAGACCTTTGGGTCACATCACAGGGCAATGGGGTCCGGGCCTTTGGGTCACATCACAGGACAATGGGGTCCGGGCCTTTGGGTCACATCACAGGGCAATGGGGTCTGGGCCTTTGGATCACATCACAGGGCAATGGGGTCTGGGCCTTTGGGTCACATCACAGGGCAATGGGGTCCGGGCCTTTGGGTCACATCACACAGCAATGGGGTCTGGGCCTTTGGGTCACATCACAGGGCAATGGGGTCTGGGCCTTTGGGTCACATCACAGGGCAATGGGGTCTGGGCCTTTGGGTCACATCACAGGGCTATGACGGCCCCATGTTGTACTCCGCACTTATTGTGCGGATCTCATTATAGGGTAGAATTCCTTATTTCCTCCTTCAGGTACATTTCCACTTCTTTTTTCTTCTCTATAAACTGAGTAACCATATATATAGAATATGGGAAGTGATAAATCTCATACAGAACAGGACCCGGTCATTGCAATGGCCCCCGGATCATAGATGGCTGTCCGGGCATGCTGGGAGTTGTAGTTTGGCAACAGCTGGAGGGCAACAGGCTGGACACCCCTGCCTTATAATAAGGGACACAGGCGGCACTGCCGTGGGCACCTACATTACCCCAACACAGAGCACGTGGGAGGGTTATTAGTTTTTACCTTTACCTTCAGCGGTTGCAAAACTACATGACTGCCTAACTACCTAGCTAGCCCTCTACCTACCTGGCTTATCTGGCTTCCATATCTACCTACCTAGTTACCTATTTACCTGGCTACCTACCTACCTGCCCTTTTACTGTGCAGGACACCAAGGAGGGCATTATTACAGTTTGTGGGCCTATAGATGGGCACATTTTGTAGAGGAGGGGAGGGCACTGAAAAAATGCTGAGTCTGACATGTTTATCCTGCAGATGTTAAGAGATCCACATGGCGGTCTTATCCGGACGGAGAAGAAACGGAAAGAGGGCGCCGCTGATCAGAAAAGACGTAATTGTGAGTCCCAAAATGTAACTGTAATCGCTTATATGGTATACGGATCCTGTGTACAGCTGATATCTACAGACATATGGTCCTGTATATAATCACTTATACAGATCCTGCATAGTATACTGGTCTGTGTATAGTGGTTTTATTCAGTACAGTATGGCGGTATTATCCAGTTATTGTGTGGTGGTATATATTACTCCTTGTATACCAGTTTTATTGGTCGTAGAAATTTACCTACGTTGAAGTGTGTATTGTGTGTGGGATTTGGGTGGAATAGGGGCGTGGCAGAAGATTGACGAGCTGCAAAGACTAGCAGGGGCCCTTGCCTTTTTTTGGTCCGGAGGCCCCGAGTGTTGTCAGTCTGCCCTGATGACGTTCTCCATCATGTGGATGGCCGGGTGCGTGTGTGCCACATACCTGGGGAAAAGATGGAACCAGGATGCATTATGGGAAGAAGACAAGATGGCGGGGGAATTATGATGGGCAATGTTCTGCTGGAGACCTTGTGTCCTGGCATCATGTGGAGGTTACAGTGACAGGTACCGCCTACCTAACCATTGTACACACCAAGTCCTTCCCCTGATGGCAGCCACCTCCATCAACAGGATAATACCCCCCCCCCTCCTCCCACTGTAGACATTGTTCAGGATTGAGGAACATGACAAAGATCAAGGTGGTGACTCTGCCTTTAGGGTCACCAGATCTCATCCGATCGATCATCTGTGGGATGTGCCGGAGATACAAGTCCCATCCATGGGGGCGGCACCTCACTGGACACAGCAAAGGGATAAGGGGGTCAGGGCCTCGGGGGTCACATCACGGGGCAATGGGGTCTGGACCCTTGGGTCACATCACAGGGCAATGGGGTCTGGGCCTTTGGGTCACATCACAGGGCAATGGGGTCCGGGCCTTTGGGTCATATCACAGGGAAATGGGGTCTGGGCCTTTGGGTCACATCACAGGGCAATGGTTTCCGGGCCTTTGAGTCACATCACAGGGAAATAGGGTCCGGGCCTTTGGGTCACATCACAGGGCAATGGGTTCCAGGCCTTTGGGTCATATCACAGGGAAATGGGGTCCGGGCCTTTGGGTCACATCACAGGGCAATGGAGTCTGGGCCTTTGGGTCACATCACGGGGCAATGGGGTCCAGGCCTTTGGGTCACATCACAGGGCAATGGGGTCTGGGCCTTTGGGTCACATTACAGGGCAATGGGGTCCGGGCCTTTGGGTCACATCACAGGGCAATGGGGTCTGGGCCTTTGGGTCACATCACAGGGCTATGACGGCCTCATGTTGTACTCCGCACTTATTGTGCGGATCTCATTATAGGGTATAATTCCTTATTTCCTCCTTCAGGTAATTTTCCACTTCTTCTTTTTTCTTCTCTATAAATTAAGTCACCTGATATATATATAGAATATGAGAAGTGATAAATCTGAACAGGACCCGGTCATTACAATGGCCCCCGCATCATAGATGGCTGTCTGGGTATGCTGGGGGTTGTAGTCTTGCAAGAGCTAGAGGGCAACAGGTTGGACATACCTGCCTTATAATAAGGGACACAGGCGGCACTGCCATGGGCACCTACATTACCCCAGCACAGAGCACGTGGGAGGGTTACTAGTTTTTACCTTTACCTCCAGCTGTTGCAAAGCTACAACTCCCAGCATGCCCGGCCAGCCTCAAGCTAAAGAGCTCCAGGATGGTGGTCACTGCTGTAGGTATTGTTGTTGTTATAAGTATTCACACCCGTCACATGTGAATATCAACTTCTCATCTGCACCACAAAGATGCACGTGTGGTTTGTACATTTCCTCTGGACACAGTCACTTCCCCCCCTGAACGCTTCCATTGTGTCACAGAGTAAGTGAGGACCCCGACCCCTGCTATGTCGCAATGACTCCGCACACAAGGCACTCCGCTCTGCAAATGGGATTATTTCTCCTCGTCGTCTCAGGTGAGTCCTAAATTAAAGTTTAATCCTTTTACGATAAAAAAGTATTTTTTAACTTTTAATTTCTCATTAATTTATCTGAGAGCTGAGGATTTGCTACAATTGTCTCGATCAGTGTTTCCCAACCCGTGTGCCTCCAGCTGGTGCAAAACTACAGCTCCCAGTGTGGGGAAACACTGGATGTGTATAGGAAGCTGAACACTTTGCTTTCATAGCATTCAGCTTCCCTGATCATACATTGTGTATTATAGGGGTTTTCCAAGCAATCTGGAAAACACTACAACGGCTTTCCGGGCATTCTGGGATTGTAGTTTTGCAACAGCTGGAGGCACCCTGGTTGGGAAACACTGGTATTAGATGTGTTTAGGAAGCTAAACACTTTCCTTTTATAGCATTCAGCTTCCCTGATCATACATTGTGGATTATAGGGTTTTTTAACCAAACGGGAAAACACTACACCGGCTGTCTGGGCATGTTGGGAGTTGTAGCTTTGCAACAGCTGGAGGCACCCTGGTTGGGAAACACTGGTATTAGATGTGTATAGGAAGCTGAACAATTTGCATTCATAGCATTCAGCTTCCCTGATTATACATTGTGGATTATAGGGTTTTTTAACCAATCGGGAAAACACTACACTGGCTGTCTGGCCATGCTGGGAGTTGTAGTTTTGCAACAGCTGGAGGCACCCTAGTTGGCAAACACTGGCATTAGATGTGTATAGGAAGCTGAACACTTTGCTTTCATAACATTCAGCTTCCCTGATCATACATTGTGTATTATAGGGGTTTTCTAACCAATCTGGAAAACACTACACCGGCTGTCCGGGCATTCTGGGAGTTGTAGTTTTGCAACAGCTGGAGGCACCCTGGTTGGGAAACACTGGTATTAAATGTGTATAGGAAGCTGAACACTTTGCTTTCATAGCATTCAGTTTCCCTGATCATTCATAGTGTATTATAGGGTTTTCGAAGCAGTCTTCCTCCAGCTGTTGCAGAACTACAACTCACAGCATGCCCGGACAGCCAACGGCTGTCTGGGCATGCTGGGAGTTGTAGTTTTGCAGCGGCTGGAGGTGTCATAGGAAACTGGTCTACATAATCAACTAAGCAACGTTCTTTACTTATGTTTGCGTCTTCTGTATACACCAAACGTAGGGCTCAAACATCATGTGAACAGCGTCTTACCTGCCCTAATATATTGTTAGCATCTCAATAAAAGGGGGTTGTCCAGGAATAGAAAACTAATTAATTAGTTAATTTCTTCTAAAAAAAAAAAAAAACAGCGCCACCCCTGTCCTCAGGCTCTGTGTGGTATTGCAGCACAATTTAATTGACTGGAACCAAGTTGTAATACCACACACAGCCTGAGAACAGGTGGTGGCGCTGGAAGAAGTTAGCTCTGGTCTTTCTGGACAACCCCTTTTTTATCTGATCTGTGCGGCCGGTGGGTTTAGCTCACAGAGGATTGTATCACTGTAGCAAACCCTCAGCTGCGAGAAGCATTAGATCAGGCCGTTTCCCGTAGATTTTTAAATGCGTCACAAAATGCGAAAATCTTTTTTTTTTTTTGTGAATTTAGAGGAAAAACTAACAGTGATTATTTGCTGCAACTTCGAAAACTGCAGCGATTATTTGCCGCAAAAAAAGGCGCGACATTACTGCAATATGTAAAAAAAATGCAGCCCAAGGGTGTGTTCACCCACAGTAAAAAAAATATGGGCGATATGGATTTACAGCTGGTATTTTAAAGGGGCACTCCCGTGGAAAACTTTTTTTTTTTTTAATCAACTGGTGCCAGAAAGTTAAACAGATTTGTAAATTACTTCTATTAAAAAATCTTAATCCTTCCAGTACTTATCAACTGCTGTATACTACAGAGGAAATGTTTACCTTTTTGGATTTCTCTGATGTCATGACCACAGTGCTCTCTGCTGACCTCTGCTGTCCATTTTAGGAACTGTCCAGAGCAGCATATGTTTGCTATGGGGATTTTCTCCTGTTCTGGACAGTTCCTAAAATGAACAGCAGAGGTCAGCAGAGAGCACTGTGGTCGCGACAGAAGAGAAATCCGAAAAGATAAACATTCCCTCTGTAATATACAGCCACTAAAAAGTACTGGAAGGATTAAGATTTTTTAATAGAAGTCATTTACAAATCTGTTTAACTTTCTGGCACCAGTTGATAAAAAAAAAAGTTTTCCACGGTAGTGCCCCTTTAAGCTAAATAATAATATAAAAAAAAAAAAAAGAAAACGGTTGCAAATTTTTTCTTTTTATTCGGAAGCGGCTAAATATATGGTTGTAAATTAGTAAATTATGTCTGTGTTTTTTTTACTGTGTGTGAACATGCGCAATTAGGTCACGAAAGATACGATAAATTAAAATCTGCTAAAATTTAGTGAATATTTTGTAAATTTGTACGTTTTGGGGGGGGGGGGGTGTGTTTAAAAACTTCTTAACCCCTTAAGGACCAAGGCCAATTTTATTTTTGCGCTTTCGTTTTATCCTCCTCGTCTTCAAAAAATCGTAACTCTTTTAGATTTTCCTCCACAGACCAGTATGAGGGCTTGTTTTTTGCGCGACCAGTTGTCCGTTGTAATGACATCAATCATTTTACCATAAAATATATGGCGCAACCAAAGAAATACTATTTGTGTGGGGAAATTAAAAAGAAAACCTCAATTTAGCAAATTTTGGAAGGTTTCGTTTTCACGACGCACAATTTACGGTAAAAATAACGTGTTCTTTATTTTGTGGGTCAATACGATTAAAATGACCCCATGATTATATACTTTTCTATTATTGTTGCACTTATAAAAAAAATCGCAAACTTTTTTACCAAATTAGTATGTTTAAAATCCCTCTATTTTGACGATCTATAACTTTTAAATTTTTCTGTATAAGCGGCGGAATGAGGGCTGATTTTTTGCGCCATGATCTGTGCTTTTTATTGATACCACATTTGTGTTTATAAAACTTTTATACATTTTTTCAAAAATTTTTTTTTATAAAATGTGACAAAAAAGCAGCAATTTTGCGCTTTTTTACATTTTTACGTTCATGTTGTTCACCGTATGGGATCAATAACATTATATTTTAATAGTTCGGTCATTTACACACGCGGCGATACCAAATATGTGTGTTAATTTTATTTTATATTTTTTACACTTTATAGGGGTAAAATGGGAAAAAAGGACATTTAAAATTTTTATTGGGGGAGGGGATTTTTCTATTTTTTTAAACTTTTTTTTAAATTACTTTTTACACTTTCATTTTAACACTTTTTATGTCCCCATAGGGGACTATTTATAGTAATCCTTTGATTGCTAATACTGTTCAGAGTTATGTATAGGACATAGCACTGATCAGTATTATCGGTCATCTTCTGCTCTGGTCTGCTCAATCTCAGACCAGAGCAGAAGACCCGTGAGAAGCGGCGGAGGCAGGTGAGGGGACCTCCGTGCGCCGTTGTGGATGATCGGATCGCTGCGGCAATGGATCCAATCATCCATATTTCTGACCACACTGCCACAGATGCCGTGATCTGTATTCATCACAGCATCTGAGGGGTTAATGGCAGACATCCGTGCGATCGTGGATGTCGGCCATTACCGGTGAGTCTTCCAGGACCAGCCGCGCATGATCCGAGCATCACTCCAATGCTTGCGGTCATGTCCAGGAGATATATATGCGTCCTGATGCGCTAAGTACCGCAGCACCAGGACGTAAATTTATGTCCTTGGTCGTTAAGGGGTTAAAGGGGTGCTGCGGTGGAAAACATTTTTTTTTTTTTTTTCAAATCAACTGGTGCCAGAAAGTTCTACAGATTTGTAAATTACTTCTATTTAAAAAATCTTAATCCTTCCAGTACTTATTAGCTGCCTCCACAGGAAGTTGTGTGGTTCTCTCCAGTCTGGCCACAGTGCTCTCTGCTGACACCTCTGTCCATGTCAGGAACTGTCTAGACTAGGAGAGGTTTGCTAGTGGGATTTGCTCCTGCTCTGGACAGTTCCTGACATGGACAGAGGTGTCAGCAAAGAGCACTGTGGTCAGACGGAAAATAACTACACAACTTCCTGTGGCGCATACAGCAGCTGATAAGTACTGGAAGGATTAAGATTTTTTTTTTTTATATGGAATTCATTTTATAAATTGGTATAACTTTCTAGCACCAGTTGATCTGAATTTTTTTTTCCTTCGGAATACCCCTATAACCCAACATTCTGTCCGCACATTCATTTCAGATAAAGTTTCTTCCTAACTAGAACTGACCAAGAACTTAGTAAATATTCAGAACTTTCTGTGAGGGGACGGACATCACAATCAAACCTTATTGAGTAGGACTAGGTAAGTGAAAGAACGAGTCGCTTACTCAGGGACCAGGTCTTGTTCCTGTAAATATCGTCTCTAAAACACCATGAGAAGCGGCTTTGTCCCGGCCCGAGGGGCATCTTTCTTTCAGAATCACTTCTAGTTTGAGAAGGTACCGTTTGTGGAGGACCTCTCATTGACCTTAGTGGACCACAGTCAGGTTAGGACTACCTCCACTGCTGAGAGCCTTCCCTGAGAGGGACTTTATCATCTCAGGAACTAGCTCAGGAAGCTCACTGACTCTCTAGAACATTCTTCCTGCTCTCGGTGTCCTGGGTACTAATGCACCTGTGCAACACCAAGGGCGCCCCAAGGGCCAAGCGGCCAGGCATTGCATTCAGGAGTGCCCTGGGGGAAACAAGGCACTACCTTTACCCAAACATCTGTGCAGCCCCCCTATTACCAATGTTATGTGTGCCTTGGGGGCACCACCATGATCTCAATCCCCCTATTGTGACCCGCGTGGAACTACTTGCACCTGTTGGCCCTTGGTATAACATCTACAGCCCTGTGGTAGCTCGCTGTGTGGTGGCCCAGTGCGGGATGGTGTTGCCTCCGTACCTTTCCTGCCCTGTCCGGCAGTGCCCCTCCGTGTCCCCAGGGCCCCCTGTAGTTGTTTCCCCATTTGTACATATGTTTTGTGTTATAAGATTTGTTATACCTGTAATAAAATGTACCATATGATTGTTACCCAGGAGGTACCAGTGACCAGCTGACCCCAAGGGTGACCTATAGGCTCCCTGCTAGTCTTCCCCATATAATCCCTGGGTGGATTTAGCTTCTCTCTCTTGTTGCTGAGGACCAGTGCAGTCGTCTCAGTGTCCAGAACATTGGAGGCCTCAGGCCCAGTCTGCAGCCGCAGTCAAGGGCAAGTTAGATAAACCTGCAATAATTGTCAGTCTAGTCAACACGGCCTGCACTAAAATTCCCAGTCCTACTACAAGTCCCAGTAAGCCGGCAAGGTCTCTGCGTCACTGGTCACCTCCTTGGGCCCTGGCTGAACTGTATAGACTTTACCATCTGTCTACCCTCAGTAAAGCTACCGCTGTACGTAACTTGGCATCGGAGTCATCATTGCCCCCGTGCCTAGCCCAAGATCCAGCGGTATACCCTCAGGTTGTTATAGGGTAAACCATGCCCTGGCGTCACGAATACAAGAGGTTAATACCATCTGCCCCTAGGGCCGTGGTCTCCAACCTGCGGACCTCCATATGGTGCAAAACTACAACTCCCAGCATGCCCGGACAGCCGTTGGCTGTCCGGGCATGCTGGGAGTTGTAGTTTTGCAACATCTGGAGGTCTGCAGGTTGGGGACCACTGCCCTAGGGTAACAACATCTGCCCGGCACCACACACCCCACCATACCACAGTTGCATTTGGCTTTAGAACTTCATGTATCATCTTCATAAGGGGAGATGAATACTAGGCCTGTGCAGTGTGAAGAGGCAGTCTGTGGGGGAGCAGTAAGCACCTCCTGTGACTACTTCTTTACCTAGAGTTTTGAGTCATCAAAACAGGAAGCTAAGTGGAGGCTTGACCAATCTCCTGGACCAGTGGTCTCCAAATTGTGGCCTCCAGATGTTTAAAATCTACAACTCCCAGCATGCACAGGCAGCTTTTGACAACAGGTTGGACAGCCCTGCCTTATAAAAAGAACTGATAGGGACACAGGTGGCACTGCTATGGGCACGTACATTACCCCAACACCAGTGTTTGCTGTGAGAACATGCTGGGAGATGTGGTTTTGGAGACCACTGTTTTAGTAGGGTGCTGTACTATAAATTAATTGGGGGTGGGGGGGGGGGAAGATTTGGGGGGCACTTTTAAGCATGCCACA
This sequence comes from Hyla sarda, assembly GCF_029499605.1. Lineage (NCBI taxonomy): Eukaryota > Metazoa > Chordata > Amphibia > Anura > Hylidae > Hyla > Hyla sarda. The sequence continues at coordinate 512,803,987 of NC_079190.1, read as the reverse complement.
TGTCACATTATAGAATTATCCCAATATTCATATCTGTCCTTAACTTCCAGGAGCATCAGCAGAAATGATCCTCAGCGCTCAAAATATTACGGCCACAGAGGGCAGCACAGTAACCCTGCAGTGTCATCTGCCCATAGGTGGCACCACAGTCACCCAGGTCAACTGGAACTACTGCAACAACGTGCACATCGCGTTTCATGTCAGTAACTATGACATCGAAGGGATGGTGCCCAACGAGTTCTCAGACCGCGTGTCCTTAGCAAAGGATTATGGGATTACTATACAAGGCGTCAGGAGGAACGATAGCGGGCAGTACTGCTGCATCTTCAACACCTTCCCGCTTGGCAAGTTTACTGGCAAGATTTACCTACAGGTTTTATGTGAGTATCACACCGGACAGGATCGGCTACAGACGCTCAGCAGACAGAACTGCGCATGGAAGGATTATATAGAACAGCTCGGCAGACAGTATCACACTTGATAGGCTTAGATACTGGTTAATCAGACAGCATTGAACATAACATGACTAGGGGAGAGTAGAGTTACGCTACCCTTGCATCTTCACTACCCCCTTTTTCCTTACCACTATCCCCATAAATAACCACAGACTCGTCGTATGGTACAAAGGCCACAGCGGACCAACCGTTTTATTAACGAAGTAACAATTATATACCATTTTTACTCTTTAATAAACAACAACAAATTAAATAACAAATAAATAACAGAATCTCCAACACCTGATTGAGGGTTAACATAACCTCCCAACCAAAAATATATAACCCTCCCCATTTTGGAAGGGGACCTGAAGGCAGCTTCTTTTCCAAGCACTGTCTCCTACTTTGCCCCTGGTCGACCATAACCTGACCCAAGGGCGCCACCTTCGGAGACCCACTCTGTCCCTTCCGCTAGGGACCCCCATGATTAGCTGGCTCCCAACCCAGGTCCCCCCCGGCCATTATCACAGGGCCTCCACCATCTTTCCAGCATGCCTCCAAATCCCCCTCCAGCTCACGCCACAGCGGCCGGTTGTGACCCCTTACACCCGGCCGCCCCTCCACAAAGCCACTGCTCTCTCCACAGCGTCCCGGATGGACAAAGTCCACAGGTCCATCCCGATGTCCGTCAAGTGCACACCGTCCCGGTCAATGAACAAATGAAGGCCCCTCCAACTCCATATGACGGACCACTGACCACAATAGCCCCCCATGCCCCAACCAACAAACTTTAGCCACTGCCCGCGGGAAACCCAACTGCTGCCCATTCAGTCGCACCGCAGCCCTCTCTCCACCCCTGCGCACATATGAATGTCCCACAACCCACACCAAGCAGGGCCCTGGATCTGTAAGAAAAATTAGAACAGTCAGCAAAACGTACCCCACCACGCAGCCAACACCCGGCAATCCCCCAACGCCCAATCTCACAGCAAATGAGAGCGCACATACAAGTGGAATCGCTGCGACTCCCACCTCCCCAGCCAGCGAAAACCTCCGGCCCTAATCCCCACCTGGACGCCTCCGTTGCCGCCCCAATGCGAAAAGAGTGCGAACTATACTCCCCCGCCACATAGCCCAGCACTCCTAAGCACATGCCTGCGAAAAACCTGCACAAACTGAAACTTAGACAAAAATGAGCCGTCCTCGTGCACCAACAGAGGGCCCCCCTCCCCCACCGGTTGCCGCACCACAAAAGCCCTGAAGCAGGAAACCAGGTACATCCCTGACCCCTGCAACTCCGCCAGACGCACAAAACACACTCCAAGACCAAACCCACCAAAATCACATCAACCCACCGCAAACCCTCCCGCCCGATATCTACTAGGCGACACCAGCTCAGAGATGCGAAATGCCGCAAAGAAAGCCAGTGCGAACGCCAACCGGAACAGAGTCTCCTCATAACCTGAACTACAGACCCCCACCAACACCTCCCCCAAGCGCACCAGCAACGGGAGAGATACAGGCCGATGGGAGTCCCGCAACACCGCACCCCTCCGATATCCCCGAGCTGCCTGACGCACAAGGAAGGACTTAGTCCAGTCTTGCAAACCCCGCAGCTTGAACCAAAACGCCAGCGCTGCTAGGCGCCGGCTCAAACCAGACCCCGAAACCATATCCCCATACAACCTGCCCACATAATACAAAACCAACGCTTCCCAACCTGCCGGGGCGGTAGGCGCACCCACCTCAGCCCCAACACCTCCCATTCAGTCCAGCAACGGCTATAGCCGTCCCACGTGGCCGCACACCGGCGAAGTAGAGCGAATGCCACAGTCAGACCCCGCTCCAGAGCCACTCCAGGCAGGCTAGCCACTCCAGGCAGGCTAGCCCCTCCGCCTCCGCCGCCAACTCCCGAAAACTGTCCCACTGAAACCGAGAGAGTCAGCAATATCATTCTGCACCCCCGGCACGTGTCTGGCCACAAAATGCGTGTTAAGCTCCAACCCCCGCAACACTAACTGTCACAGCAAGCGAACCACCGGCGGAGACCCCGCCGACGGGGAATTCACCGCCTGAATGACCCCAAGGATGTCGCAGCGGAAGCAGACCCTGCGGTTCCGCAACTGCTCACCCCAAATCACCACCGCCACTACTATCGGAAACCGCTCCAACAGAGCTAGATTCTGCACCAACCCCGAACTCCGCCAAGATTCCAGTCAACCATTGCCCCTGCAAAAATGCCCCAAAACTGCCGCTTCCCGCTGCGTCCGTGAACAGCTCGAGATCCCCGCTGGACACCATGGCCTCCATCAACATAGACCTGCCATTGTAACGTGCCAGAAAAGCCTGCCAAAATTCCAAATCCGCCCGCACTTCTGCCGAGAGGCGCATGAAATGATGCGGCCTCCGCACACCCGCAGTCGCCCCCGCCAGCCGACGGCAAAAGACATGCCCCATCGGCATGATGCGGCGCGCAAAATTCAATCGACCCAGCAGAGACTGAACCTCCCGCAGCTGAACCTTGCACGCCCGCAAGGCCACCCCCACCGCCGACCGCAACTCAGCCAACTTGTCATCCGGCAACCGACATTCCATCCGAACCGAATCCCCCACAATCCCCAGAAACGTAATCACCATGGACGGCCCCTCCATCTTTTCCGGGGCCAACGGCACCCCAAACCGGATCGCCACCCTCTCCATCGTTTGCAGCAAAACCCCGCACAACGCCGACCCCGCCGGACCCAAGAACAAAAAAATCATCGAGGTAATGCAGAACCGAGGACACTTCCAGATCCAGGTCCCGAGCTAAGCCCCGGAGCAGGACCAGAGGAGGACCCCGAGCCGGAGCCCGAGGCCACCCCCAGCAACTGCTCCTCCAGCCAGCCCGGACCCCGCAGCAAGGCCGCAGCCCGCACCCTCTGAAGCAAGGCCTCCAGCTCCATCGCAGGTACCCTCTCACACGGCTTCTCTCCCCGGAATGACTCCTCCTCTTCCTGTTCCTGCAACCCCTCGTCCCTTCCTGCCTAGCTCCCCTCACCAATACCTAAGTCCGCTACCTACACCCCCTGTCATGTGCCCCCTCCTCTCCCATTTTGTACTTTCCAGGGGCTTTCTGGCAGGGCCATCGCCACCTATAGGCAGAATAGGCCGCTGAATTATATACAGAGACTGAGCTGACAGTATCACACATGAAAGGCTTAGATACACAGGCTCAGAATACAGTATGTCCCATAAAATCGACCCAGCAGTCAATATCACAAATGATAGGATTAGCTATAGCTGAACTGTTGACAGTATCCCACATGATAGGCTTAGATACCGCAGCCTAACAGACAGTATCACACATAATAGGCTTAGATACTGCATCTTAACAGACAGTATCATACTGGATAGGCTTAGATACAGCTGCTGCACAGAGGGTATCATACATAACAGGCTTAAATAGAGTGGTTCTGTAGGCAGTATCACACACAACAGGATTAGATACAACAGCTCACCAGACCGTATTACACATGGTAAGCTAAGATACATTAGCTGAGTAGACAGTATCGCATATGATAATGTTAGATACACCAATATTTAGTTAGCATTCTCCTGTATGATGTTTTGCACACGTTTCCATCTCCCCAGCTCCAGACACTTGGTTACATAATCCTTATTTGTGGATCGGCTCTGCACTCGGGGTCCTTCTTGTGGTCGCTGCTATAGGTGCCGGGATCTTCTATTACAAGGTGAATCATGTTATACAGAGAGAGTGAGATGGTGTGTGCACGGTGGATACAGGCAAGGCTAACATCAGACATTTTGGGGCCCTTTACACAGCTCAAGGCCTGACAACATACATATTACCATCATACTGTTACTGACCAAATCCTGTATACTGATCAATATTACCAATAATACCAGTATACAAGGAGGAATATTGTCACCATACATATTACCATCATACTGTTACTGACCAAATCCTGTACACTGAGACCAATATTACCAATAATACCAGGATACAAGGAGGAATATTATCACCATACATATTACCATCATACTGTTACTGACCAAATCTTGTATACTGAGACCAATATTACCAATAATACCAGTATACAAGGAGGAATATTGTCACCATACATATTACTATCATACTGTTACTGGCCAAATCTTGTATACTGAGACCAATATTACCAATAATACTAGTATACAAGAAGGATTATCACCATACATATTACCATCATACTGTTACTGACCGAATCCTGTATACTGATCAATATTACCAATAATACTAGTATACAAGGAGGAATATTATCACCATACATATTACCATCATACTGTTACTGACCAAATCTTGTATAATGAGACCAATATTACCAATAATACCAGTATACAAGAAGGATTATCACCATACATATTACCATCATATTGTTACTGGCCAAATCTTGTATACTAAGACCAATATTACCAATAATACTAGTATACAATGAGGAATATTATCATCATACATATTACCATCGTACGGTTACTGAACAAATTCTGTATACTAAGACTTATATTAACCATAATAATACGGGTAGACAAAGGAGATTAATACCGCCACACCATGATCACTACCATTACTACCACATAGTGACTGTATAAAAAGCACTGAACATAGACCAATATTCCTCAATACAAAGTCCATATAGTGATAACCCCGGCTCTGCACAGGCTCTGCAGACTGTGTAAGTGATTACAGTGCAGTTACATCTACTGACTCACAGAGACGTCTTCTTGAAGTCGTTCTCTTTCCTTTTCTTCTCTGTCTTGCTCAGATCGTCAAGTAGATTTCTTACAACCATAACTCATCAGCGCAGAATCTGTCACAGCAAACATATTAGGCATTAAACTTTTTGAACACATTCCACACCTGTTCCAGGTAGGTCGTAGGTAATGCCCTTAATACGTAGTTAGTATGTAATGCCCCCAGTAGGTAGGTAGTAGGTAATGCCCTCAGTAGGTAGGTAGTAGGTAATGCCCTCAGTAGGTAGGTAGTAGGTAATGCCCTCAGTAGGTTGTGCCCCCAGGTAGATTATGCCCCCAGTAGGTAGTAGGTAATGCCCCCAGTAGATAGTGCCCCTCCAGGTAGGTAATGCCCCCAGTAGATAATGCCCCCAGTAGATAGTGCCCTCAGTAGGTAGTACCCCCTGGTAGGTAATGCCCTTAGTAGATATTGCCCCCAGATAGGTAGTTAGTAAGTTATGCCCCCCAGTAGGTAGGTAGTAGGTAATGCCCTCAGTAGGTAGTGTCCCCAGTAGGTAGGTAGTAGTTAATGCCCTCAGTAGGTAGGTAGCAGGTAATGCCCTCAGTAGGTAGTACCCCCCAGGTAGGTAATGCCCTTAGTAGATAGTGCCCCCAGAAATGTAGGTAATAGGTAATGCCCTCAGTAGGTAGGGCCCCCAGGTAGATTATGCCCTTAATAGGTAGTTAGTAAGTAATGGCCCCAGTAGGTAGGTAGTAGGTAATGCCCTCAGTAGGTAGTGCCCCAGGTAGATTATGCCCACCAGTAGGTAGGAGGTAATGCCCCTAGTAGTAGGTAGTACCCCCCAGGTAGGTAATGCTCTCAGTAGATAGTGCCCCCAGATAGGTAGTATGTAATGCCCTCAATAGGTAGTGCCCCAAGGAAAATGATGCCCTTAGTAGGTAGTTAGTAAGTAATGCCCCCAGTAGGTAAGTAGTAGGTAATGCTCTCAGTAGGAATTGCCCCAGGTAGTTAATGCCCCTAGTAGATAATGCCCCTGGTAGGTAGTAGGTAATCCCCGCAGTAGGTAGTACCCTCAGGTAGGTCATGCCCCTAGTAGATAGTGCCCCCAAGTAGGTCATGCCCCCACTAAGTAGTGTCCCCACTTAAAAATGCCCCCAGATAGGTTCTCTAAAAAAAAACAGAAAAAAAAAACACTTACCTTTCTGCCAATCCTGCGATGAGGCCGGGCCCCCAGAATCCTCTGGAGTGGCGCTGGACTTCTCTGGCAGGCCGCGTGATGAAATGATGTCATCACGCGGCCTGCAGCGTAAAGCTACACTCTTGTACATACATTACGTAGGCTATTTGCATATTGTGCGTACAGGAGCAGGGGAGCGCTATTTAACAGACTGCATCTTCATATATATTGAAGGTCAGCGGTCTTCAAACTGTGGCCCTCCAGATGTTACAAAACTACAATTCCCAGCATGCCCGGACAGCCAACGGCTGTCCGGGCATGCTGGGAATTGTAGTTTTGCAACATCTGGATGGCCACAGTTTGAGGACCACTGCTGTAGGTTATCTAGTTGTATCCAGTGTGACCTTAAAGAAGCACTCCAGATTTTTTTTAGCCCATATGTTGGATATATAGTAGTTATACACCTCTAAAACATGGTAAAAACACATCATGTGAACACGGATTATAGGCCAAACCAATTTCGCCTCAGGGCAATATTAAAAAAAAAACGCACTTCAATAAGAAAACGGATGAAAACTTCATGTAATGTGAACTGACCACAAACCACTTTATTCTTGCCCTGGAGTGGAGCAGCAGAAACAAATAATATATTAATTTTATTATTTTTAGAAAAACATTAAGACCTTCTACACCAATATCACCCCCTCAAGAGCGAAATCAGGAGGATCAAATCCGGCCCCGATCCTAACACCATCCAATCGGCCCCCGAACGGGTCAACAAATGAAGAGAAGGAAAACAATGAATATTTTAATATCATCTTGTATAACATGTAAAATGCTGGAAGGAAGAAGAAGTGTGAGTGACTCATAATTTGTAACCCCGTTTCTTCTGAGTATGGAAATAACCCATATGTGGATGTAAAGTGCTCTGCGGGCGCACTACAATGCTCAGAAGAGAAGGAGCAATATTGGGCTTTTGGAGAGAAAATTTGTTTGGAATGGAAGTCGGGGGCCATGTTCGTTTACAAAGCCCCCCCGTGGTGCCAGAACAGTGGACCCCCCCACATGTGACCCCATTTTGGAAACTGCACCCCTCACAGAATGTAATAAGGGGTGCAGTGAGCATTTACACCCCACTGGCATTTGACAGACTTTTGGAACAGTGGGCTGTGCAAATGAAAAATTACATTTTACAAAAAATCTGTCAGACATCCGTGGGGTGTAAATGCTCACTGTGCCCCTTATTACATTATGTGAGGGGTGTAGTTTCCAAAATGGGGTCACGTATGTGTGTGTGGGGGGGGTCCACTGTTCTGGCACCACAGGGGCTTTGTAAACGCACATGGCCTTCAATCCCAGCCAAATTCTTTCTCCAAAAGCCCAATGGCGCTCCTTCTCTTCTGAGCCCTGTAGTGCACCCGCAGAGCACTTTACATCCACATATGGGGTATTTATATACTCTTTTTTCCTATTACCCCTTGTGAAAATTAAAAATTTGGGATAACACCAGCATTTTAGTGAAAAAATACAAATTTTTTTCATTTTCATGTTCAACTTTAACAAAACTTCTTCAAACACCTGTGGGGCGTAAATGCTCACTATACACCTTGTTACGTTCCGTGAGGGATGTAGTTTCCAATATGGGGGTCACATGTGACATGTGGGTGTTTTTTTTTTTTTTTTTTTGCGTTTATGTCAGGACCGCTGTAACTATCAGCCACACCTGTGCAAATACCCTCAAATGTACATGGCGCTCTCACTCCTGAGCCTTGTTTCGTGCCCGCAGAGCATTTTACATCCACATATGGGTATTTGCATTACAAATTTTGAGGACCTTTTTTTCCCCCTTTTACTTCTTGTGAAAATGAAAAGTATGGGGCAACACCAGCATGTTAGAATAAAAAAATTAAATATTTTTACAATAACATGCTGGAGTAGACCCCAACCTTTTTATAAGGGGTAAAAGGAAAAAAAGCCCCCCCAAATTTATAACGCAATTTCTCCTGAGTACGGAAATACCCCATATGTGGCCCTAAACTGTTGCCTTGAAATACTACAGGGCTCCAAAGTGAGTGCGCCATGCGTATTTGAGGACTACATAAGGGATTTGCATAGGAACGGACCTGGATGCAAGAATTACACTTGCCTCCGATACCAAAATTACCCTACGACAGTGTTTCCCAAACAGGGTGCCTCCAGCTGTTGCAAAACTCCCAGCATGCCTGGAAAGTCAATGGCTGCCTGGGAGTTGTTGTTTTGCAACAGCTGGAGGCTGCCATACCAGACGTTTCTCATTTTTATTGGGGGGGGGGAGGGTGTTAAATGTGTAGGGGTATGTGTATTTGTAGTGTTTTACCCTCTATATTGTTTAGGTGTAGTGTAGTGTTTTTAGGGTACATTCACACGGCGGAGGTTAACAGTGAGCTTCCCGCTGGGAGTTTGAGCTGCAGCGGAAAATTTGCTGCAACTCAAACTTGCAGCAAGAAACTCACCCTGTGCCCTGTACATTCACATGGGGGGAAAACCTCCAGCTGTTGCAAAACTACAACTCCAAGCATGCCCTTTGGCTGTCCGTGCATGCTGGGGGTTGTAGTTATTCAACAGCTGGAGGCACACTGGTTGCAAAACACAGTTTGTTACTTAACTCAGTGTTGGGAGTTGTAGTTTTGCAACCAACAGCTGGAGGCACTCTGGTTGTGAAACACTGAGTTAGGTAACAAACTCAGTGTTTTGCAACCAGTGTGCCTTCAGCTGTTGCAAAAGCTACAACTCTCAGCATGCAGTGACATTGCCGGGGATCGGGGGCCCCAGCCTCAGGTACATACTCCCGGCACCCGCTCTTGCAATCCGGAACAGGGGCGGAGCGGGTGCCGTTAGGGAAACCCCCAACAGCAGGAGTCCTGAATCAGGACGATCGTAAGGTGGCACCAGTGCCACCTCACTCCTGCTGCTAAAGGATGGTAGATGCGGTTTCAGACGGCACCTATTACCCTTTTTTTCCGGGTCACCGGGGACCCGATTGACCTGGAATCGCCGATCTGAATCTCAGGACCCCCCCCCCCCCCCCCCAGGGGTTTGCATGGGGTGCCTGCTGAATGATTCCAGTAGGCATCCCGATCCGGTCCCCGCCTGGCGAGTGTTGGGGGCCGGAATTCCCACGGCGTACAGGTATGCCCTGTGTCCTTAAGTACCAGGATGTAAGGGCGTACCTGTACGCCCTGTGTCCTTAAAGGGCTAGAGGGAATTTATCAGCTGCAATTCACATTCCATCCTGCTGACCCTGTTAGATGCTGTTAGGACAAGGAGACACGTGGTACCTTCCATATATCTGTCTGAGCTTCCATGTTTCCAACCCCCTGAAGTGCTGAGGACTGGAACACCTCCTCACTCCCCCTCCCATTACTGTCTCTGATTGACTGACAGTCAGCTGGAAGCCGAGCGCTGTTTCTAAACCTCACACCTGCGCACAATTTGTATCCACAGCGCAGGAATGGGATTTGGAAACAGGGCTCCGCTTCTGGCTGACTATCAATCAGGGACAGGGATGGGAGGGGCCTCAGCACTTCGGGGATTTACAAAACCAGGAACTAAATTATTTGTGTGTCAAATTTTGCACAATTTTTCTGGACAATAGTTTTTCTCCATAATATGGTATAACTGACATGCAAAGTTAATTCCAACAATGCCAATATTGTATTACTATAAATTTATTATGTTTTGCTATTAAAAACGTAATCTGTGCATCGCCATGTTCTGACCTCTTTAAATTCTGCATCCACCAATACCAGATGTGGTTTTTTTTTGCTTACATTTTTCTATTTTATGGGAAAGGGGGTTGACTTGAAGTTTATTGGGGGGAGGGGGGGACTTTTTTCTTTATATATATTTTGAAATACTTTAAAATATTTTAAAAAAAACTTTTTTGTGAACAAATAAAAATAAAAATTACCTTTTTTTTTTTTAGCCTCTAAGTTAAAATTATTTTTTGAGTACAAGAATAAAAAAAAAGCATTGGTTGCTAATCTGAGTCTCATCCTGCAAAAAAAACACCCCAAAATACCTCTTCCTCTTTCAAAAGAATAAGTATGTTTCTAAGTCCGAAATCTTAAAGGGGTGCTCCCGTGGAAAACTTTTTTTTTTTTTTTTTAAATCAACTGGTGCCAGATAGTTACGGTAAACAGATTTGTAAATTACTTCTATTAAAAAATCTTAATCCTTCCAGCACTTTTTAGGGGCTGTATACTACAGAGGAAATTCTTTTCTTTTTGGATTTCTCTTACGTCACGACCACAGTGCACTCTGCTGACCTCCGCTGTCCATTTTAGGAACTGTCCAGAGCAGGAGAAAAATCCCCATAGCAAACATATGCTGCTCAGCTTCGCTGCTCAGCGTTTGGAACAAACTGTTCTGAATGCTGGAGCCGGCACCGGGAGCACGTGATGTCATAGCCCCGCCCCTCATTATGTCATGCCCTGCCCCCTCAATGCAAGTCTATGGGAGGGGGCGTGACAGCTGTCACGCCCCCTCCCATAGACTTGCATTGAGGGGCAGGGTGTGACATGATGAGGGGGCAGGACTATGGCGTCACGAGCTCCTGGCGCCCGCTCCAGCGTTCGGAACAGTTTGTTCCAATACGCTGAGTAGCGGAGTACTTCTTTAAGGACGTGGCACAACTGCAGTGTGAAAGTTGTCTTTAATTCTCATCCCTCCCTTAAGCAGCCTCCAATTACCCCAGCTGTAGGACTCCCGAACATTTCTTTATGTTTCTTCAGAAGTAGAATACAAGAACTGTTCCTTGTGGCCCCACACATCCATCTTGTTTCTGTTACTTTTACCCCCTGCAGTGAGTGTTTCCCAATCAGTGGTCCCCCAGGTGTTGCAAAATGAGCATGCTGGGAGTAATGGTTTTGGAGCAACAGCTGGAGGCACACTGGATGGGAAAACATGAATTATATTCTAGACAGAATCCTTTCTTGATGTTCTCACCCTTTTTACCAATCACAGCTCGATACTTTCACCTCCCACTCGTGCAGCCTCCAATGGCCAATTGTAGGATACAGAAAATTCATGTTATCGACCATCGACCAAGTACAGCTTTATTTTTTTTGCATTTCTTCCCTTAAACAGTCCCAAGTGGATAGAGGAATTCATGATGTTGCCCCTTCTTTGACTTTTAAAAGTCTTTTATTGTCACCTCTACCATGTACAGTGGTCCCTCAACATACGATGGTAATTCGTTCCAAACGACCCATCGTTTGTCGAATCCATCGTATGTTGAGGGATCCGTGCAATGTAAAGTATAGGAAGCTGTACTTACCTGTCCCCGTCGCTCCGGACCAGGTCCTCACCTCTCCCGATGCTGTCCCAGGGGCTCCCGATGCTGTCCCGCTGCTCCTGTGTCTTCTTCGCGATTCTCCGGCATCTTCTGCAGGGTCCGGGCCTCGCTTTCTGGTGACGTTATTACGTTGCTGCGTCGGCACGGCGTGCATAGTGACGTAATAACGACGCCGGAAAGCGAGGCCCGGACCCTGGAGAAGATGCGCAAGACACCGGAGGATCGCGAAGTGGACCCGGAGCAGCGGGAATAGGTAAGTGAACCTGCCCGGGATGCTTAAACTGCTATCCGACAGAAGCTTAAGCATTTTGCGCTGTCGGATAGCAGTTAATGCGATGACCCCGACATATAAAAGCATCGTATGTTGATTTGATCATATGTCGGGGCCATCGTAGGTCGGGGGGTTACTGTATTGCTTCCAGTGACCCAAAGGTAGGACACAGGAACTTTTCTTCATGTTATCGACCATCTTTCCAAGCTCAACCTGTTATTGTAATCTCCACCTGTACAGCCTCTGGAAGGATAAAGAAACATTTCTCCACGTTATCGGCCATCTTACTAATAATATAAATTGTGTCTTCTCATCATACATCCGTCATATTAAGAGGGTCATTTTTCTACTTGAGGTTTAGCATTTGCACCCCTATCCTCCCCTACCCCCATCAGGTCACCTGACTATTGGGTACTTACTGGTCTCTGGATCTTCAATGTTGCTGACCTTTTTTTTTTTATTATGTGAGGGGGCAGGGAGCTAAGGGGACAGGTCGAAAAGGAGTGACGGAGTTTTTAAGGGAGTTATCGAAAGAGAAGTCGATAAAAGGTAACAACTAGACAGTCAAATGCATAAGTGGGATTTACACGGGAAGGGGGGCCTGAAGGTTATTTGGCTGTTACCTGTCCTCCTGACTCCCTGCCCTCAAAATGAGTAATGTATGTAGGATTGGGGAGAGGAAGGCTTTTACTTTATGTATAATGATAAAAATTGTATAGGAGGAATTGCTCTTTATTTCTGTAAGCTGCAAAATGAAATAATAAAACCGATTAATAAAAAAATAAAAAATAAAAAATTCCGCTGACCACGAGGATGATTTAGTAAGACTGGCAGTTTCATATGCCAGTCCCTTACAAGAGATTGTGGGGGGTCCCAGCGGTTAGACCACTGGCGATCAGACACATACCACCTATCCTAAGCATCGAGGATAAGTTTATTTCCTTGGAGTACCCCTTTAAGAGTCTGTGGTCTCTTAAAGGGGTACTCCCGTGGAAAACTTTTTTTTTTTAAATCAACTGGCGCCAGAAAGTTAAACAGACTTGCTAATTATTTCTATAAAAAAAAATCTTAATCCTTCAAGTACTTATTAGCTGCTGAATACTGCAGAGGAAATGGTTTTCTTTTTGGAACACATAGCTCTCTGCTGACATCACGAGCACAGTGCTCTCTGCTGACATCTCTGTCCATTTTAAGAATTGTCCAGAGTAGGAGAAAATCCCCATAGCAAACATATGCTGCCCTGGACAGTTCCTAAAATGGACAGAGGTGTCAGCAGAGAGCACTGTGCTCGTGATGTCAGCAGAGAGCTCTGTGTTCCAAAAAGAAAACAATTTCCTCTGTAGTATTCAGAAGCTAATAAGTACTGGAAGGATTAAGATTTTTTTTAAATAGAAGTAATTTACAAATCTGTTTAACTTTCTGGCACCAGTTGATTTAAAAAAAAAAAAAGTTTTCCACGGGAGTACCCCTTTAATGAATCATGCAAGTATGAGGTTAGACCACTCCCCCTTTTACTCCAAACCACGCCCACTTTTATTTTTTTGTAAAAATGTGCGACTTTGCTGTACCGAAACAGACATAGCAGCTTTAGTAAATTCATCCCATATGAAGAAATGTGCCATGTAGACATAGTCATAAGTGGACGGGTGATATTGATTTAGTCAAAATTGTCCCCAAATCTCTGATATCCCGACAATATTTTCTGGATGAGCTGTATTTTTATTTTTTCTAAATAAGAGATATAACCAATTGGAAATTGTTTTCAATTTTGTTTTATTCTTCCTTCATATTCAAACTTCACAAACAGTGTGAATTTACAATACCTCAGAAAGTGAAACTTACAAAAAGTGCTGGTAACATTTAAAAAAAAAAAAAATAAACAAAAAAAAAAAAAAACATCATTCTTTAGCAACATCGATAACTTCTTCCACACAGAACAGAAAACTTGTAAAAGTTTTTTTTTTTTCGTATTTAAGGCGTAATACTTCTGTATAAAGTATATGCAAGAGATAAACTTTCACAGTATTCAAAAAATGTCACAATAGTAATATAATAGAATATTGAAGCGCTACAATTATGTTCTTTTTTTGTTGTGTTTTTTTTTTTATATATTTTTTCGTCCTGTTTAAATAACAAATACAAATCACAGGTAAATATAGGTGAGAAAGATAAGAGGCTAATAGTAGATGGCCTTAAGGGTTCTGCCACTGTGGAAATAAAAAGCTGTCAGGATGTGTGTAGTAATTCTATAGTTTAAAGCACTTGATAAAAAGGCGTATGCATTTATTTATTTTTTTTTACATTTTTTTTTTTAAATCTTAAAAGTTTATATTTCTTCTGTTCGCTTTGTATTCTCTCCACCATTGACAAATGTTACTGAAAAAAAAAAAATCTCAAAAAACAATTACAAGAAAAGTAAAAAAATAAAAAAAGAAGATGAAAAAAGTTTCATTCTCGACTCAGGACTCTTGACCTGCCTTTTGACAATGACATTATAACGAAGTGGGCGGAGGGGGGGTTGTTACGGGTGGGGCAGTGGGGTACCGGGCCTCACAGACAAGCAAACACATAGAGGGTCAGTGCATCACGACAATGTTGATGGCTAATGTTGTAATAATGGATGGATGTCTCTGGGGGGGGGGGGGGGGGGGTGATAAAATATTGTTTTGTGAGTAGTAAGTAGTTCATTAAATTGATCAAAGTCTCCTCTTAGCGTTATAGTGTTATTAAAACTAAGAAAAAAACTCCGGAGGCAAGGTACATAAACAAAACAGGTCCGAGATATCTGTGAGATATCATCTCAGTGCTCTGACTTATTACCTCAGAACTCTAAATCTTTTAGCTCAGATTGCTGAATTTTTACCTCAGAGCTCTGATTCTTTATCTCAGATTAATTAATTTTTACCTCAGATCCCTAATATTCTTAACTAGGATCCCCTACATTTCAAAGTTCTAACTTATTACAATTGTGAGACAATATCTCATACCACTCAAATTTTTTCAGACCGTTGATTTACCTCAGAGATTTGACTTTGAATGTCCTGAGGCCCTGACTTTTTATCTGGGGGCTTTGATCCTTTATCTAAGAGCCCTGTCTGTGAAATCTAACAAACCTAACATTTCATTTTTAAAATATTATCACAGAGGTCTGATAATTTACCTCAGATTCCTAACTTTTAAATCTAGGAAACACCAACATTTTAAAGCTCCCACTTTTTCTATCTCTGAGATAATATCTCGGAGCACTGACAAATGATCTCAGAATCTTGTTTTTTATTTTTTTTTATTTGTTCTTTAACATTTTCTCAAAGCTCTGATAATTTACCTCAGATTCCTAACTTTTTAATCTAGGAACCACTAACATTTAAAGCTCCAACTGTTATTTTTATCACTGAGATAATATGTCAGTGTTTTGAGATATTATCTCAGAATCTATTTTTTTTATTTTTTTTAAATATCTAAGAGCTCTGATAATTTACCTCGGTTTCCTTACTTTTTCCTCAATGAACCACCAACATTTTAAAGCTCTGACTTTTACCATCTCTGAGATAATAACTCAGAGCACTGACGCTTTATCTCAGACCAATGAGAAGAACAAATTGAATCTATTTATTTCATGTTGCTCCAGAGTTCTTTCATGATAGACATTATAGGATGTTGCAATACATTCTCATTCTTATTTAACTTAGTTGTTATTTTCTGACCATTAATGTAGCCAAACCTGCAACGACTAAATTTTAGTAGATAAATGCAGGCTCGAAAACGATTCCCGCCTTTATTTACATCTGCCTGATGATAGAAGATCAAAGGGTCATTCATTGTTGGCGGGATGCTTAAAAAAAATAAACATTGATTCCGAGTTTAAAATGGCTGATGGTACAAAAAAAAAAAAAAAAAAGAACAAAACAAAACACAAAAATAAAAAAATAAAAAAATTCTGGAATGATTGTGATTTTTGTTAAAACATTATTACACCAGACAGGAGAAATGTACATAACATGAGTGCGATGTTCCAGCACTCCCACGGGTATAAGGTGTGGAACATACGAGATGACACATTCCGTGCCATGATAAGGTGCTTCGAGAAGGTTTTATATTGTTTTTTATAAGACCACATTACACATTACACCACACATCCTGATTATCCAACCAAAAATGATAACTTTTTTTACATTTTTATTTTATTTTAAGGCAGGCCAAGAGTACCTGGAAATCTTTGTATCAACCACTGACACCACAGATAGCGTGCTGTTACCAATGGATAAATTACCTTCAAATTGTCTACTTATTTTCAACCAAATTTTTTTCTCTTTTTAAATACAAATATATACATGTCAACTCACACAGAATACAGAAATGTATATAGAAAGACATACACACAGTATATATGTATACACAGGTACATATACATATATGCTGCCTAAACACCACTTTTAAAGAGAAAGTGAATTGAACAGTACCCACAAAAGAAAAACAAAAAGTTAGTGAATAGATGCGGCTGTCTTGTCTTGTAATGTTCTGACCATTTTAGCTATTTTTTTATATAATTTTTTTTATCCTTTTAACAAAAACACAGTTCCTTATTTTCCTCCCAACGTTGTTCTGTGTACTGAAATGTTAACACAACGCATGAAGTTGGCAGCCATGGGCTGCAAGTGGATGACTAGTAAGTAGATATAGATAGTGCTGCTTGTTGCTTAGTTATGGTGCAAATGCTTTTGCTTTGTTTTTTCTGAGTGTGTGATCCGGAATGGGAGGTTGTTACCTCAGTCTGGACTATTTGTGAGGGAGTCTGTAATGTTTGGGTTCATATAAATAGCTTTGGAGAGGAGTTGAGTAAGCAGAGGCCCCACTTTGGTCTGGTGCTTGGTCATCAGTCCTCATCTGGTCATTTTCTATGCAACAAATCCTTTCATCAGGGGACAACCAGGTATAACGTAGGTACCTATATTAGAAACTTATTGGGGGCGTGTAAGGTACCCATGGCAGTCCCTCTTATGCCAAGCTCCACATTGGACTTGGCTCTCGATTGATAAATATTCTATGCATATTTTTGGGATAATTATGTTTAGGCCAAGACCAAGAAGGTCCAGGTGAGGACTATACCTAAGGACACACAGACCAGACTCTCTTGTCATGTGTTACTGACAAAGCTTCTCCATCACAAATTTGGCTTTGAATTGATCACAAAGTCATCTGGAAGTAAACCGAGGGTAGAACAAATGGATGAGTTTCAGTGAAGTGAGTGGATAGAATATATTCAAGTCTTGAAGGAGGCAGTATTCACAGTGAAGAAAGCTAAAACATCGATCTGGCAGTGATGAAGTATGTCAATTTCTTAAGAACTGGGGTAACATTTTGAGGGCTGTTTGGGGCCCTCACCTGTAGTAGGAAGCACTTAACTATACGGAAAGAAAAATGTTAACACCTTTTACACCCTGGGTCCGATATCGATGAACTGAACATCTATTGGAGATGAGCTGTTGAGGTGAGGGAATGAGTTTAAGGCCACACTCTATGTCTAGAATACAAAAATAAATATATCATGATGGGGACTAATGGACTTTCAAGGTAGCGATGAGGTCCCTTGTCTTCTAGACAAGGGCTGAAGGGACATTCAGGCCTCCTTTTTACCAAGGAAATTGCGTTGTGGGGTTTGAATGCAGTAGCATTGTGCTAACTCCTCGGAGAAGAGAGGCGGTAATTATAAGAGAGAAAGAGGGGGCAACGGTGCCCCCAGTTGGGTTACTTTATAAAAGCAGACACAAAGGCACATATACTAGAAACTGTACGTGGGGTGAAGGATTGTGTAGTTAAAGAAGGAAGAAAACCTTAAATCCAATATGCACATAAGGTGCTGTTTTTGTGCTCTGTGATCTAGTAATGACGGGTGAACCCTACGGTTTTTTATCCAAATGACTGTGAGTTTGGTTGTGTTGATCAGGATGGAAAAGGATCTACAGTCTGTGGGTTTCTGCATCTCAACTCCTCTAAATACGGAAATTTTTGTGTGTTGAATGTCACGATGTCCCCACGCACCTCTCATTTTTTTAGTTCTGAATTTTGTAACAACAAAAAGTTCTCTCTGCGGTGGCAAAAAAAGAAGAGAGAAAGTGTCTACATTTGATGTTTATAGAAAATCTAAGTTGGAAGATAAAGGAGATTTGGCAGGGACACCGATTCTCTTTTCTACGTAATGCTTAAACTCAAAGTCCAGTGTTTGACATCTCATAAATAATATTCTTCTTCATAAAAAAATTAAACTCGAAAACACAACAATCCCTTTTCTACGTTCCTTTTCAACACAAAATTAACAGCAGTGGATACAAATATCATCTTAACACGTACAAAAAGAAAAAAAATATTATCCCATCTTTAACACTCATTGACAAATCAGCTTTAATATCTCAGATATGCAGCATATCCATAAGGGCAAACATAGATTGTTTCAAATTGTCTCTCTCTCTCCTTTAAATTGTTTATTTGTTTTTTTTTCTTTTTGAATTTTTTTTGATTAATGCCTTCACCAAAGAGAATTATAACAAACAAAACAAAACAGTCTTATACCAATAAAATGCATTCAAAATAGAAAATATTACACAAAAACAAAAAAAAATTAGGATTCCTTCCTAAAAAATAAATCTGTCAGTTCTCTCATTTCAAGACGATTTCAGTCAAGGGCGCACTGTGTGAATATATATATATATATTTGATGTGTGTGGTTAAGTGACCCTATTTTTCGCATTGCAGGCTTCCTGCCCAAGGATTGTAACTTTTGGCTTTTGCATGGACAATGTCAAGCACCCCCACTCAACAGCAAGACCGGACCTTACAGGCCATGAAAAAGGTCAATTACACATAATAAACATTTTTTATACATATTTATTTATGTTTCTTTTAAAAATTTAATTATGGCAAAATAGACTTTGAATTAAAAAAAAATTTCCAGTATCTTTGGCCCAATTTCCACAATCCACCTTTTCTTCTTTTTTTTTACGTTTTACTTAAAAAAAACCTCCTTTGGGTCACAATTTGGTCTAAGCACATTGTCGTGACCAAGGTTTTTTTTATATACTTTCTCTAGGAATTGGAATTTGTTTTTAAATGATTTTCCCAACATTCTACAAAACGATCACAAGGATTTAGCACCATGGATTGGGAAACATTAATACTGAAGTGCTAAAAGATGGAATTTTGTATTTAATGATTCAGCACCAAGAGATAGATGTTTTGGGAAGGGGTGTGTATTGAAATTTTTTGTTTTTGATGATCACATTTGACTTCATAGGGATAGTTTAAAGGGTTATTTTAAGATTAAGTTTAGCGGATCTGTGGCTTTTGACTGATCAAGAGAACAGTGATCAACCGCCCACCCATTGAACGGAGCAGCCACTGCACTGTTTAATCTCTATGGGGTTTTCAAAAAGAACAGTGGTGGTCCGCATAGGAGGAGATTACAGGGCTCGTCTATACAACCACAATTGCTCTTAATACCAAACGTTTTATGAATCGTTCAGTCTGTGTAATGTTTTGTTTTTCATAACCTGGAAGGGGGGGTCATTTATTGAAGAATCTTTTTTGCAAAACGAGGACAACAGACATGACCATGGCAATGCCCCCTCGTACAACCCCTCGGGCCATCACATGACACCAAGACACAACTGCAGTACGGTACCAAACACTCTCTAGTGCATTGTCATCTGACAAAAATAACTTTTTCCTATTAAAAATGATATAAAACGCTAAAGATATATGCTGTATATGTACAATATAATGAACAAACTCAAAGCATTGACTAAACACGAAGGCCTTACTCTATTGTCAACGCCCCCCCCCCCCCCTCTGCCGATACCTGCAATGCGCCGGTTACTGAAGGAAATTACCATAACAAAATGATTACAAGATTACAGAAATGAACTAGTGTTGTACTGAATAATCCCCCTAGAGCTTGTAAGCGTCTGGCTGGCACATGGACGAGGCCCCAACCAGCGGCCCATTGCAAAAAAAAACAACAACAAAAAAACAAATGGATAAGGCTTCGTACGGATACTTCTAGCATGTTTGCATCTTAAAACGTTACCTGCCTCTTGCCTGAAATTCAGCCTCCACTCTAATATTTGGTCTACAGTAGAATTACATAGCAATAATATGAAAAAAAAGACAAAAAGATCATCTTAAAAATATACCAAAAATTGCGCTTTTATTTATTTTTTCTGTTTTTAAGTCATCGCTTTTCACATGAACGGTTGATACTGCTTGTAAAGATTAAATACGAGGAACGGTGTTAGTAATAAACTAAAAAAAAATATACGTTAAGGAAAAAAAATTACTAAAATAAAATCTGCTCTATCGATAACTAGCGCTTTAGTAAAATTAGTGCTGCGGTACGGACAGTGATTGACAGGAGAGGGAGAGGGGGGTGTCGTAGCTCACGTCGCTTTAGATCTAGTCAAAATATATTATTATAAAAATGTACAATATGTAAAACTAGAGACAAGAACTGAGACCAGGAAGGATTTTGGTCTTGCTTTTTTTTTTTTTTTTTTTTAAAGTTTTTATTTATTTTTTATTCTTCAGCTCGGCCGCAGTGGTGCAGCCTCGCCCGTGGATTTACAATGTGTTGTGACTGATACAACAAGGCAGTAAGGTGGTTTCCTTCTTGGTAAACGTCTACTGAGCCCATGAAGTGAGCAAAATCCCCTCCCTTTCCCGAAAAAACAAAAACAACAAATAAATACATCCTCTATCTAGACACTGCCTGGGGTAAACATACGACAAGCGTGTGACACTCCCCCCCCCCCCCCCCTCAACATCAGCACCAGGACTTTTTTAGTTGCCAAAATATTTAGAGAGTCACAATTTGGTCAACTTCTAAAAACTCGACTCATTTAAAAAAAAATTATTTGAATTTTTTTTGCAAATTTTCTTTTTTTTTTTACAACTCATTGCAAGAAACAACTATAGATTATTCCCCTTGTAATTTTTTTTTTTTATTTAATTTTTTTCTTTACAAGGGGAAAAAGTGCAATGCTTGGTTATCAGCACACAAATAAAACCTTTAAAAAAAAAAGCAGACGCCAACAAGCCGATAAAAACTCACATCAAGAGAAGACCTCTCCCCGCTCTCCTCGGCCGAGACGAAAAGAATGTAAACGACAGCAAGCAGTGGACTGGAGCCTAATGGGTGGGTGTGTGTCATATATGTGTATATATGGTGAAAATCCAAAGTTCTTTCCAGATACTGGCCTGTCGTAAAAAATAAAGAAGGACACGACGCTGGGTGCGTGAATGATACACGAATAGTTGGCAAAAAAAAAAAAAAAAAGGACCTAATACACGGCTATTAATGCGCAGATGACAACCCCAGAATAGGACATCAGTCTGTTCCTCTATCCCGCACCGTCCACGTCGTGTGTATGGGTGCATCCTTCTGTAGCTCCAGGTGAAAAGTACTTGAGTCTAGTGCAAATCTAATCACAGCATTGCGGGCGTGGGATCCCACCGCTTCAGGCCAGCGACTTTTGTGCCTGATTTCAGTAGGATATTGCAGTAAGCAGCCATTGTAATATACGAGCTTAACGTCTCAAGGAAAGCATAAGGCTGAGACCTCTACTGAACACGTTCTTCTTAATACTTTGCAGTACGAGCCTCGATCTGTCTCACTTAGGTCTGATCTGCTACTTCAGACATACATTGTCTTCAAGGAGCTTATGGCTGTTGTTTTCGAATTACAAAAATGTATCGGTGTGTCCGGAAGGAACGGGACACTCGTGGAGAACGTTAGTAGTAGAGATCGCATCAGATATCATGGTGGTCTCTAGAATTAGAGTGAACACCGCTACTCTCCATAATGTTGACAAAAGACAACCGCCATCACTCCGTAATACATTATAACAAGTCTGCGAAGTCCACAGTGCACAGCCATCAAGAGGGGAGATTCCTCCAAGAAGCTTTAATACTGGCTCACAGATTTTTTTTTTTATCTCGTCCCTCGCACAACTCCACCACCGTCTCAGTCACTCAACAATATATCGAACACAAGGACCGCTTTCTGGTCTATATTTTTTTTACAGGAAGCACGAATGCAACTTTTGAATTGTAGAAACACCGTCTTAAGAGTCAGTTGGCATCTCAAAGGGTTAGTGTAGTTTTATTGTTGGTAAAACATGACTGGTTTATGCTAAGGATCAAACGTCTTCACTTCTTATCCTACTAGAACCTAAAAGTTGGCCAAGGATATTAGGAGAGTCCAACATGAAAGGTCAACAACCATCAGTCCAAGGATTGTTCTTGACCAATGCCGGAAAAACCTTCCACTTCATGGTTGACCAGATATCTGTGAATCGTCCAATGGTTGGCCAAATGTACAGAGTTGTATGTTTAAGTAGACTTTCCTCTGATGTCCTTGGCTGGACTGAAGGTTTCTCTCTGACCACTTTTTGCATTCACCTAAACTGTAAATGTGTATATACACTGCTCAAAAAAATAAAGTGAACACCTAAACAACACAATGTAACTCCAAGTCAATGACACTTCTGTGAAATCCCACTGTCCACTCAGAAAGCAACACTGATTGACAATCAATTTCACATGGAACAGACAACAGGTGGAAATTATAGGCAATTAGCAAGACACCCCAATAAAGGAGTGGTTCTGCAGGTGTGACCACAGACCACTTCTCAGTTCCTATGCTTCCTGGCTGATGTTTTGGTCACTTTTGAATGCTGGTGGTGCTTTCACTCTAGTGGTAGCATGAGACTGAGTCTACAACCCAGACAAGTGGCTCAGGTAGTGCAGCTCATCCAGGATGGAACATCAATGCGAACTGTGGCAAGAAGGTTTGCTGTGTCTGTCCGTGTAGTGTCCAGAGCATGGAGGCGCTACCAGGAGACAGGCCAGTACATCAGGAGACGTGGAGGAGGCTGTAGGAGGGCAACAACCCAGCAGCAGGAAAGCTACCTCCGCCTTTGTGCAAGGAGGAGCACTGCCAGAGCCCTGCAAAATGACCTCCAGCAGGCCACAAATGTGCATGTGTCCACTCAAATGGTCAGAAACAGACTCCATGAGGGTGGTATGAGGGCCTGATGTCCACAGGTGGGGGTTGTGCTTACAGCCCAAGTGCAGGACGTTTGGCATTTGCCAGAGAACACCAAGATTGGCATATTCTTCACAGATGAAAGCAGGTTCACACTGAGCACATGTGACAGAGTCTGGAGACGCTGTGGAGAACGTTCTGCTGCCTGCAAAATCCTCCAGCATGACTGGTTTGGTGGTGGGTCAGAAATGGTGTGGGGTGGCATTTCTTTGGGGGGCCGCACAGCCCTCCATGTGCTTGCCAGAGGCAGCCTGACTGCCATTAGGTACCCAGATGAGATCCTCCTACCCCTTGTGAGACCATATGCTGGTGCGGTTGGCCCTGGGTTCCTCCTAATGCAAGACAATGCTAGACCTCATGTGGCTGGAGTGTGTCAGCAGTTCCTGCAAGGTAGGCATTGATGCTATGGACTGGCCCGTCTGTTCCTCAGACCCGAATCCAATTGAGCACATCTTGGACATCATGTCTCGCTTCATCCACCAATGTTACATTGCACCACAGACCGCCACCTCATCAGGAGCATGCCCAGGCATTGTAGGGAGGTCATACGGGCAAGTGGATGGAGGCCACACACACTACTGAGCCTCTTTGTGACTTGTTTTAAGGACATTACATCAAAGTGGGATCAGCCTGTAGTGTGGTTTTCCACTGTGATTTCGAGGGTGACTCCATATCCAGACCTCCATGGGTTGATGATTTCCATTGATAATGTTTGTGTGATTTTGTTGTCAGCGCATTCAACTATGTAAAGACAAAAGTATTTCATACGATTAGTTCATTCATTCAGATCTAGGATGTTATCTTAGTGTTCCCTTAATTTTTTTTGAGCAGTGTATTATAGGGTAGGAAGGCAATAAGTTGTGGTTGCATCTAGGAAGATCAGTTTTTTCTTTAAGTGGGCTCAACCCATTTTAGCTTTGTAGCTCTTTTTATTTTTTTTTTAACTATCACATCATCAACTCCTTTCTGCTCTCTACCTCTCGGCCTGTGCAATGACTTGTCAGTAGTGCAGTGCAGTGCAGTCAAACTTAGTGCAATAATAATCAACTCAAAACAACAACGAGCAAACTCACAAACCAGAGAGTACTGACGGAAGAAAATTGGCCAAAAGACACAACAAATAGAGAAGGAAAAATTCCCGGCACAGTATGACAGAATACCTAGGAGACAGTGAGCACTAGGACTGTGCGCGGCCGGTTGCTGACCGATGGATACACACAGGGTCACATAGGTGGGAAGCGAGTTTTTTTGTCTGCCGATTAGACACACTTCTATGCTATTGCTACAAGGAAAAAGTCACTAAGGTGGCATGGGGGTGGTGATGTCTTCATCAGTTTAGGCTCTCCTTCTCCAACACATGTCTTGTGTGAATAACCGCGAGTAACACATGGGAACTTGTTTTGGGGTATGCTTTGAACACAGGGGCAGGCTGGGAACATGAAACCCTCTGTGCGGAAGGGGTAACCACAAGCTGTAGTATATCAGGTGAACTCTGATGATAGTGCAAACTATATCTTAGAGGAACCTGTCACTGGGACAGGTCCCTTTACTTTTGGGCACTTTACAGAGGCCCTAAGAATGACAGTTTAGTACTAGGTACAAAGTGCCCAAAACATCCTCCCAAAAAGTCAACAGGAAGGCTGGAATACACCTTATGTCTCCTTACTCAATGGAGCAAAGAGGGGTAACATGACCAATCCCCCCCACAGCCCTGAAGAATTTAAGCTCCCTCCCTTCTTCTAGCTCCCTCATGGGCACTTAAAGGGGCCATTTAACAAAGGCAATTGCCTACTTTAACTTTGATAGGGCATCCTGCAGAACATGGTGACAGGTTCCCTTTAAGGAGGCACTGCAGAGGAGGGAATCTATGGCATGTATTGCTCTATCACCATAGGGATGAACAACCAAGACAAGAACTCTACAGAGAGATGACATCTGTGTGGGAGGATGATGACTCCCCCACTCCTCATACAATGAAATCATCCATTCTAGAACGAAGGTGTCACAATACAGAGATTAACGTCTGTGTAGAAGTTCTCCTCGGTGGAAGACTCAGCACACATAGAAGGGGAGATCTTACTCAACCGCCTCCTAAATCCTATATACATATATATGACTGTATTACTTGTAGGTTGCAGACAGTGCATGGGCGACACCTCCGTGGGTCACTAGTGTCAGTCTTTACAAGTAGCTCTATGTATTTGCACAGGGTGCGCTCTGCACAGTTGCTGTATATTCCATACTGTTCTATGTGGAATTTGCGCTTGGCATAGTCGGCATAGGTTAAAATGCAGGTCTGTCCTCCGAACACACAGAAGGCATCTGCTCTCTCTCCTGGAGGTTAGAGGACCTACAGTGTATTGTGAATAGTAAGGCTGCATTGCTCATGAGTCTATGGTGGGACCTGCAGGACCATGACCATGTCAGGGGCGTTATCGTGTTGGGTGATAAAAAAAAACTGAATTAGGCAAAAGCTTAATAGGGTAAGAAGATGTAAGGGCTCTGCTCCAGATTACTGCTGTACTGTTTGGCTGGGTTCACACTATGGAATTTTTTTTCCACTTTGAAATTTCGCTTGGAAATCCCGATATCAATGAGATTTCGCAGCACAGTGCAGATGCCGGGATTTTAGCGGCGAAGCTATACGGTCAGGGATTCTGTAGTGTGAACCCAACCTTATGCAGTAGAGGTGTAAGGGGGGTTATTCTACTACTGATCCGCCCTACAGCATGTTCTGATATAGTGAATGCATAGTTGGAATCATTGCTGTAAGTGATCTCCACGTGGAGCAGGGGAAATACTTTTTTTTATGGTGCGTTGGCTGTTCTGCTACTATTGTGTCCCTGTGCACCATATAGGGCACACATTGGGTCATAGGCGGATATAGTACTTTATGCATCTAAGTTATTATAAGATAATCATAGGGATAATCTGCAGGGAACATCAGAGTTGATCCCCCCCCATATGATAGGTCTTAATGTTAAGATTTCAGATGACCAGGTCGGGTGCGAAGAGTAAATGATTCCCCACAGTAACCGTGTTTGACATGTATGTAAAGTCCACATATAGTGGCCACAATAGAATATTATTTGTCTTATATTGTGGGAAAACTACAGTGCCCTAATGTCCAGGCAACCATATTGCGGGAATGAATTGTATTGATAGTATACAGCCTTTACCATGGATTTCCTACTGCAGCGAGGGGCCAGATATTTATTTGGCCAGAGACTATATCTGCTCCATGTAGATGGTAGAGAGAAAAAGATATAGTCAAAGATCTGAGACAATAAATCAGAGCTATGAGATAATAAGTCAGAGCACTTAAAAAATTATCACTAGGAGATAATAAATCAGAGCAGAGTCAAGAGATAAGTCAGAACCATCAGTCAGCACACAAAGATTCAAGTTACAATTAAGTTGGCGGTCAGAGGCTATAAATCAACACTTAAGTCAGGGCTCTGAGGTTGAAAAAAAGAACAGCAGTCTGAGATAATAAGTCAGTGCCTTGAGATAATAAATGAGAGCTATGAGAAGATAAACCAGTGCGCTTGGACAAAAAGTCAGGGCTCCAATAGGTTAAAAAAAATCTTAAATTTCACATAAGTAAGGGCTCTAAAATCATAAGTCAGGGATCTAAAATAAAAACATCAGTGCTTTCTGAAAAGTCAGCACTCTGAGATAATAAGTCAGGGCTCTGAGATTTTAAAAAAATCAGTGCTTTTAGATAAGTGAGGGTTCTGAGATTGGTCAGTACTCTGAGATAACAAATAACTGCTCTGAGATAATAAGTCAGCACTCTGAGATAACGAATATCTCTGCTCTGAGACAATAAGTCAGCAGTCTGATATAATAAGTCAGCGCTCTGAGATAACAAATAACTGCTCTGAGTAAATAAGTGTGAGATAAGTCAGGGCTCTGAGGCAGGATAGTGTTCTGAAATTATGTCAGTGCTCAGAGATATATTTCATTGCTCTGAGATAATAGCTCATACTATCCACCCCAGGATATTGTGAAGGACTGAAGTCTAAATTTTGTGTTTTGTCTTTCTGGTGTTGGAGGGCAGACGTGCATGATTTGGGTAATAGATAATATTTTCCACTCTCTAGATACAGTTCCCCCATTGGACAGGAACCCTCCATGACCTCAGTATGACCATAAGGTTCGAAGGATTGTTGTAGGCCCACACGTGCGGTAGAGCGGTGGAGATGTACCAAACCCTCCAAAGACTCCGCTCATTGATTGCATTTGTTGACCACAAATCAGGTGGCAGATAAGGAGTTAAAAATCCTACCAGGAAACAGAACAAAAACAACAACAGGAAGCAGCATATGGATTCAGATAGAAGGGTAACGTCTGATTTTCATTAACTTGCTTTTCTTTTTGTCTTCCTAGGGAGTGGCGCACGACACAACACGGACCTGCTATCCATCCCCCCCGATACACCAATCCAGATTATACCATTACACATTCAGTGTATACTCTGCTTTGTTCCTTGCACTAAACATGTGATTCCTAAAAATTACAAAAAAAAATAAAAATTACGGTTCACTTGACTCAGATTCGTCAGTCTACGAGAACGCTCCGTGCACCATCATTTTACATAATCAGACAACATTCTGGAAAGAAACATGTGACTGCTACACAAATTACAATTGCAGAAATTGCCAAAACCAAGGAGAAAGGTTTGGATTTATGGTCACCTTAAAAAACAAAAAACCCCAATTGTAATCAAGATGTGGGGCGAATTTCCAAAATTTTTATGCAATAATTTGGTAAATATTTGGTTAAATAAAAAGAAAAAATACAGAGGTGCGAATATGAAAGTATAATAGAGATTTAGATTTTTTACATTTTAAAATGTTTTAATTAAAAAATATATATATAATAATTTCTCTGAATAAATTAATTTTGAGGTTGTCTAATAATAACATAATCGAGAAATCCCAAAATAAAAAGGAAAATAAATAGTAATAAAAATTTTTAGACTGTTGAACCATTATTTCTGTTTTGTAATTGTGTATTAATGTTTACCAGGAATCATTTTGGGCTAAAAAGAACAAAAAAATAAAAAATAAATAAAAACTATTCCAAAAACAAAATAATACATTTTTTTGTTGTTGTGATAAATTAACAAATTGTGCTTTTAAGAAGGTAAATTGGTAATCTGACAAATTCATTTTTTAGTTAAAATCTGCCCCAAAAATACATTTCTGATTTTTTAATTTCATTTTAAGATCAAAAACTAAATATAAATTCAAAAAAAAAAAGCTATAAAACTACAAACAATTTTTCAATTTTGGAGCTCATACATATAAATATATGATAAGGGATCAAATGATTTATTTTACAAATCTTTGGCAAAAAGTTTGCTGGGGTAAAGAATCTATTTTGGGGATAACAAAGTACGTTTGTCTATTAACTGAACATTTTGGAAAAAAAAATTGTATATGAAAAAGCAAAAAACAAATACTTGACTTTTTTATTTTGTGGTGTTGAATTTTTTGGGTAACTGTATCCTTATAGATTTGATCAATGAATATACGGTGACAATAAAGACCATTCTGCATGGGTTTGGCAAATCCTCGAACAGAATAAATCCCACAAATTTCCAAAATGTGGCTCCTCCACCGCATACAATATTTTTGTGGACAAAAAAAGCAGACTGTTCCTTTGAACCTGCACAATTATGAATAGATATAAGGCTTAATTAGGGCTCCCAAAAAGACCCTAAAACATAAGTGCTCGGGAACAGTAGACAAGAAAAATACAAAGTTAGACTCGATGCAAGATACAAAAAACCATCTGCCTTCAAAAACATCACAAAAAAGAACCCAACACAAGGAAAAAACCCACCCCTGCCCCCAACCCCTCCAAATGGAAATCTCTCATCCTACATAGAACAGAACACACCATTGCATGGCGCCAGATTTCACCTCAAAAAATTAGAACAGATTTTTTCTTTTTTTTTTTCTCATATATACGTTTTCTATACCTCAGGTGTTAAGTCTTTAACATTGGTTCCATAAAGACACATTCGTGCCCTTGTCCTGTACTGCATCAGGAACTCGGATAATGACGCAAATAGTGAACACATGATGCTTCTGTCATTGAAGATTCTTTGCTTGAAAAGTTACAAAAAATAAAAATTTAGCACAGCCACATATTTTGCCCTTATGCGTTTTATGTCGATTTCTCTCAGTCCTTATTTTCTTCAGCTGCAGATGAAATTCTTGGACGGGTCAAAAAAAGGTGATGTTTGGGAGGGGGAGGGGGGATTGTAGGTATTCGGGCAGAACCAGGTGGAAGGATGAACCAGACCATAACCCCACCCCGATGGCCGCTCTAATTCTGGTCCTCTCTCTTACCGGCCTCTTACACTGCCCGTTCCTCCCCCACAGCACAAACATAACAAAAATAGACATTTAATGCCGCAAATGGGGGAAAAATGAAAGATAATAAAATAAGTGCGCAGTTTTTATCCATCAGATACTGTGAAGTCTGAGCGGTTAAATGCAGAAAAATGTTCATCAGAAAGTAAAAAAGCAATGGGAAAAAAATCAAAAACACTGTAGGCGGCATATTAAGAGACAGTAGGCCTTTCTGAATATCTTGTTATATTATTTGTTTTTTTTTTGTAGTGCTCTACACAAGTGGAAAAAAGGGTTCAGTTTTTGTTTTTGTATTTTTAATGAATTTTTTTTCACGTGTCTTTTTGTGTTTTTTTTTTGTATTTTTTTTTTTAAAGAAGGGTTGTATTTAGAGGCCAGTAGTTAGAATTCCAACCAGTAGAATTCAGGTATATCTACCAGGCCTTAAGGCCACCATCTGAGGGAGATTGGATAAAATATATATGCAGGTTATATATCTTGATAATATATAGATATATATATTCACCCACTCTCCGGAAATGTAATGTACCAGCAGGCAATAAAGTTCTTCATGTAGTACAAAATGTCAAAAAATAAAATAAAAACAAAAAAACAAAAACAAAAAAACCCTAAAAATAAAAAGAAAAAAACTCTTAAATTCTAGTGCCATAGCTTTTGTTGTTTTTTTTTTTCTTTGTTCGTAAGAATGGATGGTATTTATCCGTCTGAAACGTGCATTCTCATGTGGTCGTTGAATTGCTCGATTTGGTCAAATTTAGCTGGGCACACTGAGCAAACGTACGTCGTGCCCTCAGAGCATACTGTGGCTCCGTTGTTGGGGGGCCCGGGGCGAGGGGCTAGAACTGGACTAGGTGTTGCAGCAGCGGTTGGGGTTGTAGCCAGTGATGGTGCCGGTGCTAAGGCAGAGACCAAAATTGGAGCTGGAACTAAGGCTGGAGTTGGAGCCAAAACCGGAGCAGATGCCAAGACCGGAGTAGGAGGCAAAACCGGTGCTGGAGGCATGCTGGGTGCTGGAGGCAACCCTTGTCCTGGGGTGGTGGCAGGAGCTTGAACTAATCCTGGAGCTGAGTTAGGAGCTGGAACGGGTACTGGGATGCTGGCAGTGCCATTGGTGGCGCTGTGAAGGGCCACGTGCCTCTCCAGCAGCGTCTTATGAGAAAACTTCTTTTTGCAGATGTAGCACTCGTAAGATTTCTCTCCGCGGTGCAGGCGCATGTGCACATTGAGGGAGCTCTTTTGGGTGAAGCGCTTGTTGCAGATGCTGCACTGGTAAGCCCTCACGCCGGTGTGCGTCACCATGTGTTTGATTAGGTAATCCTTTAAAGAAAAAGATCTCCAGCAGATGCTACACTGGTGCGGTTTCTCTCCTTTCGTAGACGGGTGGGGGAAAAAAGAAACAAAAATAAAGAAAAGACACAATCAGTAAAAAGTTCTCACAACCACACGACTACATGACGTGAGCACAGATGTGGAAATATTTAACATTCTGGACATATACCACTCCTTATTAATGGCACACGGGGGAGAGATCAGGAATGCTGCTGTAAGGTGGGCGACTTCCGAAGGCAGAAATACATTTTATGTTAAAAAAGAAAAAACCTCAACAACAACAACAACATCATATTGTTAAGGCCAAATGCTGGGACTTCCTGTCTAAGTAGACATTTATGGCCGCACTGGGAGAATTATGAGACCGGAAAACTCCAGTTAACATAGTAAAAAAGTTGTCATCATTGTTGAATGTCAGATCTTATATCACGTCTTAAGAGGTGATGGACAAAAAGAGGTATTGTAAGTCAATGGAGGAGATTTATCAAAGGATTTACACTGGCTTTTCCCGTCTAAAATTGTCGCAAAGAAAGTCCCAGACTAAATACGTGTGACTTTTTCGCAATTTTTGGTTTAGAGGATTTTTAGTCCATGATGCAATTTAGGCTATTTTAGACAGAAAAATGCATTGGTGCTGAATTTATCAATAGTGACTTTTCGGTAAAAATTTGCATCGGGCGAAAGTACGCTGAAATGTCAGACCATGCTGGAGGAGGTTTAAATAAAGTCTAAACCGTAGATCCCGAAGTCCGTGCACAGAATTTATTAAGAGCCGTGATAAATTAGGCGCACAATAGACCGGCCTAACCCTCTGTAGGTTGGTCTATATTGATGCGAGACAACTTTGATAAATCTCTCCCAATGTGTGTCAAACTGATTGGTGCCTTAGAGGTTCAGAGTGTGGGCTACGTTAGGACAATGAGGGTTGCACGTATTCAGGTCAATGAATAATGTGAGGATGAAGGGGACTTTGACAAATTGTTAGCTAGAACAATAAGTCAATTGGATGAACCTTGGACAAATGAGACCTGGTATGTCGAGAAGATTGAAATTTTATAAGACAGTGAGAAGAAGCAGAGGAAATGGTGTTTGGTTGAAGGTGATGAAATGGTGTTTGGTTGAAGGTAAGGTGGCCCTTTTTGGAGTAATGAGGGGTACACAATCCAATAAAAGGTCACCAGGGTGATCTTAGGTGTATCAATGACGGGTGGCTAGGGTTGACCTTGCTGGGGATGGGGTACGTTGGCATGTAGGCCTATTCAGAGCAATGAGAGACTGATGGGTACATGAGTGAAAGTGGTGGGACTCTCCAGGTGGTCATTGGAATAAAGAGAGATTAATGTCTCTATGATGGACTTCTTGAGTATATACAATACTGAGAGGTTGATGTCGCCAAGACACGGAATGGTAAAGCTGTTTAGTGCAATGAATATATAGAAAGGTGACCCTACTAACTAAGAAGAGTCAGAGTAATGGAAGGCTGGTAGGATGGGTGAGGAGTTGATGAGATGGGCTTTGTTGTCATCCCTGATAGCAGGAACTAATATCAACGTTTAAGACGTGATGGACAGTAGGGTTTATTCATGACAATATGAGTGAAACTGAAGAACCTTCTTGGTGCTATAAGGAGTGGGAGATTGGTCTACATTGGAACATTGTGGGATAATCAATAAGTTTTTTCTGTAGAATGTAAATAAATGGGATTATCCTTAATCAAATGAGACTATTCAAAGTTGGCCATGATGAGAGTATTGAGATTTTGTGACACAATGAGGGGCAGCAGAGTGGACTTCAATGACGAAATGCTGGGAAGTAGGCTTATTTGAAACAATGATAGATTGATGTAACTAAGCTTTGAGAGTGGTGCGACTCTTTGTGTGTTTATTAAAATAACAAGAGATGGAAAATTAGCATCTCATTGGGGTATTAAGGTGTTGATTTATCCAGTTTATCGAATGGTGGTACTCTTAAAGGGGTTATCCAGGTAAAAACTTTTTTTTTTATAAATCAACTGGCTCCAGAAAGTTAAACAGATTTGTAAATTACTTCTATTAAAAAATCTTAATCCTTTCAGTACTTATGAGCTGCTGAAGTTATGTTGTTCTTTTCTGTCTGAGTGCTCTCTGATGACATGTGTCTCGGGAGCTGTCCAGAGTAGAAGCAAACCTATTCTGCTCTGTGCAGTTCCACAGAGATGCAGAGATGTCAGCAGAGAGCACTGTTTCCAGACAGATAAGAACAACTCAACTTCAGCAGCTGATAATAATTGGAAGGATTAAGATTTTTTTAATAGAAGTAATTTACAAATCTGTTTAACTTTCTGGAGCCAGTTGATCTAAACAAAAAAGTTTTTTTCCTGGAATACCACTTTAAGTACAATGGACATATGGTAAAATGACCCTTCTAAGGATAAAGAGTCAAAGTTATGGAAGGCTGGTAGGATGGGTGAGTGAGGAGATGAAGGCATAGGCTTTGTTTTCTTCCATGATAGTGGTGTTGGACAGTAACATTTTTGTCCATATGTGTCAAACGGATAAACTGTATTGGAATTGAAAGAGGTGAGGAAGCAGGACAATGAGGGTTGAATGTCTTTTGGTCAAAAAGCTTCTCTTCTGTTCATAGATGAAGTGGTGATTGCTTGAAGGTGAGGTGGGCCATTTTGGTGTAATAAGGTGTAACAAATCTAGTTAAAAGGTACATTGTGTAATGTTAGGGTTATCAATAGTGGGTAGCTACGGTTGACCTAGGGGATGGTGTTTGTTGGTACCAGACCAATGCTAAGCAATGAGAGATTGAGGTCATCGTTTTAAATGTGGTTGATCTCTTCAGATGGTCAATAGAATAACAAGAATTCAATGCCTCAACTGAGGATTATGGGCTTCTTGAGTATAAGAAGGCCTCACTGGGGTATTGAGGGGTTGGTGTCAGTTCATGAAGTGAATCGTTCTACCTAAGAATAGTTAAAGCAATGGATGTATGGGTAAGTGAGGGGTTAAAGGGATGGGCTCAATAGGTGCAAAAACATTTGGTAAAGTGGGTCTTATCAATGCAATGACAGATGGTGAAGTGACCAAATCTGATGCAATGGAAGGGTAGTGAATTTAAGAAACATGAGATGGAGGGGGGGTCGTACTGTTGCAATGTTTCGGGGGTTGGTGACCGAGTAGAATTCGGCCTTACATACAGTGGTAGAGGAAACTAGACAAAATAGTAATGGGGTGAAACTACAAGAGTGTGGCTGAAGGGCAGAGCCGCTCGGTCTACCTACCTGTATGTACAAACATGTGCTTCACATAATTCTGTTTGGCGGTGAACGTTTTGTTGCAGAGGGTGCACTCATAAGGCTTTTTTTCTCCCTGGTTGTTGCCTGTGCTATGTCCACCTTGCGGTTGTTGGTTTTGAATTTGGGAAGAATATTGAGACACTCCACCTTGGGGAACGGTCACAAACTGAGTTTGTTGAGCAGCCAGAGGTTGGGGCAGACTAAAGAGGAAAGGTTTTGGACCAGTCCCCGCCGCCTGTGTAGTGAAGAGAGCCGGAAGATAGGTATTGCCAGCTGTTCCAATGACCTGGGTATTACTGGTCAGGGTTAGTGGCATTCTCAGGTTGCTGGTGAGTGTTTCCGTCTGACGTAAATAGAGTTGAGTGGTTGGCAATGCTTGCGCTATTGACTGGGAGACAGAAGTCTGTAGGACCCCCTTTTCGGTGCTATTGCTAACACTGAGCACTGTGCTGTCCATGTCAACGTTAATGCTCCTCTCAGGGGAGGAAGAGCTGGTTTCTAAGTGCTGTTGGTTCTGGTTTTCTACACTTTCGGTAGACAAGTTGTTTGACTCTGCTTGGGAAGGATCTTGCTGGCCGTCTTTTATCAGACCAGGCATATACTGTTGCTCCACAGAGTCCGGCTCTGTGCCGATTGATGAACTTACTCCAGAGTCAAAACTTTCTCCTTTGGGTTCACTTTCTGTGCCTTCAGCTTGATCGGTGTCCTCAGTACACTCTTCTGACTCGTTGCGTTCCAGGGCCTGCGACGTCTGTTGTCCATAGTAGTCATAATCATCGTCCACTTCTTGTTTTATATGTATATTTCCCATCATTGTTTGAATACGTACAGGACGTGGCTGCTTACGGCAGTGGGTGGTTTCTGGGGTGGTGGTCAGATACCTCTCCATCCGCTGAGATCTTTGATGTATACGTGTGATCCAGCTGGGCTCCTCCATGTGATGTTGTCTAGGCATCCCTAAGGCAGTCTCGTGGTGGCTAACCAAAGCTCCGCTATAAAAGGAACGTTCCCCACTGCCATTTTGCATGGAACATGTGTATAAAGTAGAGTAGATCCGGTCTACGCTGTGCTGACGGTGGCTCCTCAGGAAGCCAGATTCTGTGTCACTGCTCTGCCCAGAGGTACCTGATTCCGGAGTACCCCTGGGTGTCTCTTGGCCAGAGTCCTGTATTAGAGGGTACACCCCGCCTACATTTTGAGAGACAATTCTGGTGCATTCGTCAATGACCGTTTTTATCTGTAGGATGCTTGCAGCTGTCAGGATCTGAAGAGCCTCGGACTGGGAGACCCTTAGTACCCCACTGTACATGAAGTCAATGAGCTTCTGCACTGCATGGACAGACACCACTGAGGGGATTTCGATGTCACTGTACCCTAGCAGCAGTTTGTCCTGGAAGAATGGGCTGCCAGCGGCCAGCACGCAGCGGTGGGCCCGCAGCATGCTCCCGTGGATTCGCACCGTCATGTCACAAAAGTGGCCACGGTTGCGCTGCTCGTTGAGCGTCTCGAGCACGGAATTGCTGAAGTTGTGAAGGTTGATACTATGAATGCGCTCTGTCATCCCCTTGCAACTGATGTCACCTGCAAGACAACAAAAAGCAACAATCAGAAAACAAACATGATATACTGCCTATACAGTCTACCCTAATAAAACTTATACTGGTATAACCTGGGCATCCTCTAGGTGGGGGTGGGGTCGGCTACACAGTTTCCCCTTTCATGGTTTGATGATAAACACGACTAGTAAAACATTTCTAAAATCTACCACTAGGGGGCAGCAGAGCAGTAGTAAAAATTTTGATCAAGAATTTTTGCAATTCAGGAGATGCATAACCTGTAGTGAATGGAAAAAGACACAAATAACCTGAACACATTAACGTGAATAGATCTAGAGCAGTGTTTCTCACAAAAAAAAAAAAAAGTTCAATTAATAAATATGCTAAATCTGCCGCACACTCATCCTCATCTCCATAATTATGATGCATTACCACCACATTAGCAGTCATTCTACACCAGAGGAGGTGTGTGAAGTCTGTTTACAGCTCCGATCGGAGCGCTCACGAGGAGGTCAACGCCGAGATGCTGCGTGTGGCCAGAAGATTCTTATTGATCGGGGGACCCACATATCAGCCCAGTAGATTATTACTGCTCAGGGTGGGGACCCACATATCAGCCCAGCAGATTATTACTGCTCAGGGTGGGGACCTACATATCAGCCCAGAAGATTATTACTGCTCAGGGTGAGGACCCTCATATCAGCCCAGAAGATTATTACTGCTCTGGGTGGGGACCTACATATCAGCCCAGAAGATTATTACTGCTCAGGGTGGGGACCTACATATCAGCCCAGAAGATTATTACTGCTCAGGGTGAGGACCCACATATCAGCCCAGAAGATTATTACTGCTCAGGATGGGGACCCACATATCAGCCCAGAAGATTATTACTGCTCAGGGTGGGGACCCACATATCAGCCCAGAAGATTATTACTGCTCAGGGTGGGGACCCTCATTTCAGCCCAGAAGATTATTACTGCTCAGGGTGGGGACCCACATATCAGCCCAGAAGATTATTACTGCTCAGAGTGGGGACCTACATATCAGCCCAGAAGATTATTACTGCTCAGGGTGAGGACCTACATATCAGCCCAGAAGATTATTACTGCTCAGGGTGGGGACCTACATATCAGCCCAGAAGATTATTACTGCTCAGGGTGAGGACCCACATATCAGCCCAGAAGATTATTACTGCTCAGGATGGGGACCCTCATTTCAGCCCAGAAGATTATTACTGCTCAGGGTGAGGACCCACATATCAGCCCAGAAGATTATTACTGCTCAGGGTGGGGACCCACATATATGCCCAGAAGATTATTACTGCTCAGTGTGGGGACCAACATATCAGCCCAGAAGATTATTACTGCTCAGGATGGGGACCCACATATCAGCCCAGAAGATTATTACTGCTCAGGGTGAGGACCCACATATCAGCCCAGAAGATTCTTACTGCTCAGGGTGGGGACCCACATATCAGCCCAGAAGATTATTACTGCTCAGGGTGGGGACCCACATATCAGCCCAGAAGATTATTACTGCTCAGGGTGGGGACCCACATATCAGCCCAGAAGATTATTACTGCTCAGGGTGGGGACCCACATATCAGCCCAGAAGATTATTACTGCTCAGGGTGAGGACCCACATATCAGCCCAGAAGATTCTTACTGCTCAGGGTGGGGACTCACATATCAGCCCAGAAGATTCTTACTGTTCAGGGTGGGGACCCACATATCAGCCCAGAAGATTATTACTGCTCAGGGTGAGGACCTACATATCAGCCCAGAAGATTATTACTGCTCAGGGTGGGGACCCACATATCAGCCCAGAAGATTATTAGTGCTCAGGGTGGGGACCCACATATCAGCCCAGAAGATTATTACTGCTCAGGGTGGGGACCTACATATCAGCCCAGAAGATTATTACTGCTCAGGGTGAGGACCTACATATCAGGCCAGAAGATTATTACTGCTCAGGGTGAGGACCCACATATCAGCCCAGAAGATTATTAGTGCTCAGGGTGGGGACCCACATATCAGCCCAGAAGATTATTACTGCTCAGGTTGATGACCCTCATATCAGCCCAGAAGATTATTACTGCTCAGGGTGGGGACCTACATATCAGCCCAGAAGATTATTACTGCTCAGGGTGAGGACCCACATATCAGCCCAGAAGATTATTACT
This sequence comes from Hyla sarda, assembly GCF_029499605.1. Classification (NCBI taxonomy): domain Eukaryota; kingdom Metazoa; phylum Chordata; class Amphibia; order Anura; family Hylidae; genus Hyla; species Hyla sarda. The sequence goes on along the minus strand of NC_079190.1, from coordinate 512,766,207 downwards.
GCTCAGGGTGAGGACCCACATATGAGCCCAGAAGATTATTACTGCTCAGGGTGGGGACCCACATATCAGCCCAGAAGATTATTACTGCTCAGGGTGGGGCCCCACATATCAGCCAAGAAGATTATTACTGCTCAGGGTGGGGACCTACATATCAGCCCAGAAGATTCTTACTGCTCAGGGTGGGGACCACATATCAGCCCAGAAGATTCTTACTGCTCAGGGTGGGGACCCACATATCAGCCCAGAAGATTATTACTGGTCAGGGTGGGGACCCACATATCAGCCCAGAAGATTCTTATTGATCGGGAGACCCACATTTCAGCCCAGAAGATTCTTACTGCTCAGGGTGGGGACCCACATATCAGCCCAGAAGATTATTACTGCTCAGGGTGGGGACCCACATATCAGCCCAGAAGATTATTACTGCTCAGGGTGGGGACCTACATATCAGCCCAGAAGATTCTTACTGCTCAGGGTGAGGACCCACATATCAGTCCAGAAGATTATTACTGCTCAGGGTGGGGACCTACATATCAGCCCAGAAGATTATTACTGCTCAGGGTGGGGACCCACATATCAGCCCAGAAGATTATTACTGCTCAGGGTGGGGACCCTCATATCAGCCCAGAAGATTATTACTGCTCAGGGTGGGGACCTACATATCAACCCAGAAGATTATTAATGCTCAGGATGGGGACCCACATATTAGCCCAGAAGATTATTACTGCTCAGGGTGGGGACCCTCATATCAGCCCAGAAGATTATTACTGCTCAGGGTGGGGACCCACATATCAGCCCAGAAGATTATTACTGCTCAGGGTGGGGCCCCACATATCAGCCCAGAAGATTATTACTGCTCAGGGTGGGGACCCACATATCAGCCCAGAAGATTATTACTGCTCAGGGTGGGGACCTACATATCAGCCCAGAAGATTCTTACTGCTCAGGGTGGGGACCCACATATCAGCCCAGAAGATTCTTACTGCTCAGGGTGAGGACCCTCATATCAGCCCAGAAGATTATTACTGCTCAGGGTGGGGACCTACATATCAGCCCAGAAGATTATTACTGCTCTGGGTGAGGACCCACATATCAGCCCAGAAGATTCTTACTGCTCAGGGTGAGGACCCACATATCAGCCCAGAAGATTCTTACTGCTCAGGGTGAGGACCCACATATCAGCCCAGAAGATTATTACTGCTCAGGGTGGGGACCTACATATCAGCCCAGAAGATTATTACTGCTCTGGGTGAGGACCCACATATCAGCCCAGTAGATTCTTATTGCTCAGGGGGACACACATCAGCCCGGCAGATTATTACTGCTCAGGATGGGGACCCACATATCCCCCTACATCCCCCTTATTTACCAGTACTGCTCCCCTATAGGCAATGGGCAATCCAAGATCTTATAGAGGTCTCATCACCTGCTATTTGACTTCTTCGTTCTATCTTCTTCGAGTTTTGATATGACTTGCAAATATACAGTCTCTTCTTCACAACTGTATAATCTCAAAGGTGACATACTGGACACCAACCTTGAGAAGAGTCTGGATATCTAACCTGAGGGTAACATGGATTCCAGCCATGAGAACGAGGGTGCACACCCATAATGAGGACAACAATGGATGCCAGCCATGATGGTGAGCCTAGATATACAACTTGAGGATATGAGGGTGAAGCTGGAGATACAACCCGAGGATGACAATGTATGCCAGCCATAAGGGTGAAGATGGGAATAAAACCTGAGGATATGAGGGTGAAGCTGGAGATACAACCCGAGGATGACAATGGATGCCAGCCATAAGGGTGAAGATGGGAATACAACCTGAGGATGAGGGTGAAGATAGCTATACAACCTGAGGATGATAATGTATGACAGCCATAAGGGTGAAGATGGGTATACAATGTGAGGATATGAGGGTGAAGATAGCTATACAACCCGGGGATGACAATGCATGCTAGCCATGAGGGTAAAGCTGAAGATAGAACCTGAGAATGACAATGGATGCCAGCCATGATGGTGAGGCATGAGATACAACCTGAGGATATGAGGGTGAAGCTGGAGATACAACCCCAGGATGACAATGTATGCCAGCCATGAGCGTGAAGATGGGAATACAACCTGAGGATGACAATGGATGCCAGCCAAGAGGGTGAAAATGGCGATACAACCTGAGGATGACAATGGCTGCATACCAAGAAGGTGAAGATGACGATACAACCGGAGGATGACAATGTATGTCAGCAATGAGGGTGAAGCTAGGCTTGGGGGTGACCATGGATGTCTGCCATGGGAATAAGGCAGAAAACACAAACTTAGGGTTGATAATGGATACCAGCCATAAGGGTGAAGCTGGAGTTACATCTTGGGGATGACAATAGATGCCTGCCATGAGGGGGAAGCTGGAGTTACATCTTGGGGATGACAATGGATGCCAGCCAAGAGGGTGAAGATGACGATACAACCTGAGGATGACAATGTATGCCAGCAATGAGGGTGAAGCTAGGCTTGGGGGTGACCATGGATGACTGCCATGGGAATAAGGCAGAAAACACAAACTTAGGGTTGATAATGTATACCAGCCATGAGGGTGAAGCTGGAGTTACATCTTGGGGATGACAATGGATGCCAGCCATGCTGGTGAGGCTGGAGATACAACTTGAGAATATCTTTGAGCACCAGAAATTTGGGAAATGAAGGAGCCCTATCTGGAGGGTGGTAAGTCAGGATGGTAAGACTAAAACATCTAACTATCAGGCAACTCTGCAAACATAAGAGGAAAGCTGGATAATCACCTTCACATTGGCACTTGTCACCAGCCATGAGGACGAGCCTCTACAAACTAATCTGTGGACTACGATGGGCACCAGTCAAGAATGAGGAGATAAAGTCAGACATTCATCGTCAAGCTGTATAAGAACAAGGGTGCACATCCTCCTTGAGTCTGACCTGAAGATGACACAAGCCACGCAGATAAGGTTGGATAATCATCTAGCAGTTGGCAATGAGTACAAGCCATGGCAATGATGGTGGACGGGAAACATTGGACAACAGATGATAGGACTAAATGAACCTAACAATGTGAGGAAATGGCCTAAAAGTGAGCCCAATAAAGTAGTCAACCATTATGTCTCTTTTAGAAGAGCAGTCATTAAAGGGGTACTCCGGTGGAAAACTATTTTTTTTAAATCAACTGGTGCCAGAAAATTATACAGATCTGTAAATTACTTCTATTAAAAACCTTAATCCTTCCAGTACTTACCAGCTGCTGTATGCACCACAGGAAGTTGCGTTCTTTTTGATTTTTTTTTCTGTCTGACCACTGTGCTCTCTGCTGACACCTCTATCTGTCTAAGGAACTGTCAAGAGCAGGTGCCAATCGCCATAGCAAACCTCTCCTGCTCCGGACAGTTGCTGACATGGACAGAGGTGTCAGCGGAGAGCACTGTAGTCCGACAGAAAATAAATTCAAAAAGAACTTCCTGTGGAGCATATAGCAGCTGATAAGTACTGGAGGGATTAAGATTTTTAAATAGAAGTAATTTACAAATCTGTTTAACTTTCTGGCACCAGTTGATTCAAAATAAATTGTTTTCCACTGGAGTACCCCTTTAGGGGGCCGATGAGCTCCTGGTACTTTCTATATGTGGACATCATCTTATTATAAGGGTCTGTAATAATAGTGAAGCGTCCACTTGAACACTCCACCCTTGGTCATTGGCATATAATAAAAAATAATTATTAATATACCAAAACTGTTTGAGTAGTCTCCATCTTTTAAAGGGGTACTCCGGCCCTAAAACATCTTATCCCCTATCCATAGGATAGGGGATAAGATGTCTGACCGTGGGGGTCCCGCTGCTGGGGACCCCCACAATCTTGCATTTGGCACCCACCTCTTTGAGCTTCACGCCGCGCTGCCAGTCGGGTGCCGACCACGGGGCCGGAGTATCGTGACGTCACAACTCCGCCCCCCCGTGTGTTGTCACGCCCCCGCTATGCAAGTCTATGGGAGGGGGCGTGACAGCCGTCACGCCCCCTCCCATAGACTTGCATAGTGGGGGCGGTGGGTGATGTCACACGGGGGCGGAGTCGTGACATCACTATACTCTGGCCCCGTGGTAAAGAGGTGGGTGCCGAATGCAAGATTTAAGATTGCGGGGGTCCCCAGCAGCGGCACCCTCGCAGTCAGACATCTTATCCCCATCATTTGGATAGGGCATACGATGTCTTAGGGTAGGGCCGGAGTACCCCTTTAAGTTGAGGCTAAGCTTTTTTCAGAGAAAGCTGGGTGAAGGCAGATACAACTGTCCTTGGTGGCCATATTGGTTCGAACCAAAGTCTTCTACGAACCAAAGACTTAAAAGAATTTATTTTTGCTACGAATATGTTTACAATTCCCATAAACTTCCTAAAATGTATTGATTGGTGGAAGGAGCCAATGATGGTGGGGATGATCATCATTCTTTCCGTCCAGGTCTCTGTAGGTTTACTGGAGGCTCAGCTGACGAAGGCACCAATAACACTGGTGCCAACCTCAGCCATTGTGGCGATTCATTAAGGGGGGTGTAGACCTGCTCTATATGACCACTGGTGTGCGCCATTGCCTGGAATGACCTAGGGAGAAGACAAGGTGACGGCTCATTATATAAGGGGCCTTGGCCGGATGCCGCGGCGCGCTGTAAGTACTCACAATCAGACGACTCTGTTTGTGTGTGCACACGTGCTGATTGGTTGCTTGATGTCTGTATGTGTTGAGTGGATATGGCTGGGCACCGCAACAGAACAGCTACAAAGTTCTGGCAGGGCTGGCCCGGCTTGGCGCTGCCTTCCCTCGGCTGAGTAATCTCATTCTCCACAGACGCCTTCTGGTTTTCAGCTGTCCTGCGTTTCTTCCTGTGAAGAGACAAAGGACCCTTTGAGGGGAACGGACTTGATGTTTGGGAAAAGGAATTTTTAGAATATGTTACAGATAACCTCGGCTACTTCTGCCATTAGACAGAGAATTATCTATTGTGCACCGGAGAGAGTAGACAAAGGTCTCACCAAAGAATTCATTTTACACCCCGAAAAATCATGAGCGTGGCTGACGCTGAAGCCTCCGCCGGTCCAGGATCTTACTATAAAAAGCACTGCCCATTGTTCTAATAATTAGTCTTATGATAAGGTGTGCAATTATTCATCGACGGGGTGGAGGAGTGACACACAATGCTGTTAATTAGCTAATTGACATGAGACAGGAGCGGCGCCGCCGCCCGCGGTGAGACCCGCGACATGTATAGGTAATTATCCCATATTTCCCCCATATAATTATTTCCATGTTTCTATTTACTGTGCATTATATTCATATATATCTACAGCGCCATTGTATCCCACACCTGCACTCCAGGTCAGCAGATAAGCTTGCAATCTAATTTTTTTTTCTATCTGACAAATAAACAATAATGAGAATTTCATAGAAAAGCCAATTAGCCAAAATGCTGCCTGAGCGGGAGGTAAACCGGTGGGAAATCTAAGTGAAGACAGGGAGAAGATACTAACTCTGTGCAGATGTTACCCTGGCCCTATCCAAACCCAGGAGCCCAGGTCACTGCGCCATCCTTTATAGGAGGGTTACACAAATTCTCTTGTGGGCCAGCTACAGCCCCAATGGCAATCCAATGTACAGGTATCATGTTATAGAGAAGGAGGAGCTGAGATGTTATATACAATACAGTACAATCTGCAGGTATCATGTTATAGAGCAGGAGGAGCTGAGCAGATGATATATACAATACAGTACAATCTGCAGGTATCAGGTTATAGAGCAGGAGGAGCTGAGCAGATGATATATACAATACAGTACAATCTGCAGGTATCAGGTTATAGAGCAGGAGGAGCTGAGCAGATGATATATACAATACAGTACAATCTGCAGGTATCATGTTATAGAGCAGGAGGAGCTGAGCAGATGATATATACAATACAGTACAATCTGCAGGTATCATGTTATAGAGCAGGAGGAGCTGAGCAGATGATGTATACAATACAGTACAATCTGCAGGTAACATGTTATAGAGCAGGAGGAGCTGAGCAGATGATATATACAATACAGTACAATCTGCAGGTATCATGTTATAGAGCAGGAGGAGCTGAGCAGATGACATACAGTGCTCAAAATAAATAAAGGGAACACTAAGATAACACATCCTAAATCTGAATGAATGAACTAATCGTAGCAAATACTTTCCTCTTTACATAGTTGAATGCACCAGCAACAAAATCACACAAAAATTATCAATGGAAATGAAATGTATCAACCCCTGGAGGTCTGGATATGGAGTCACACAAAATCACAGTGGAAAACTACACTACAGGCCGATCCAACTTTATGTAATGTCCTTAATACAAGTCCCAATGAGGCTCAGTAGTGTGTGTGGCCTCCACGTGCCCGTATGACCTCCCTACAACACCTGGGCATGATCCTGATGAGGTGGGGGATGGTCTCCTGAGGGATGTCCTCCCAGACCTGGACTAAAGCATCCGCCAACTCCTGGACAGTCTGTGGTGGATGGAGCGAGACGTCCCAGATGTGCTCAATCGGATTCAGGGGAACGGACGGCCAGTCCATAGAATCAATGCCTTCCTCTTGTAGGAACTGCTGACACACTTCAGCCAAATGAGGTCCAGCATTGTCTTGTATTAGGAGGAACCCAGGACCAACCGCACCAGCATATGTTCTCACAAGGGGTCTGAGGATCTCATCTCGGTACCTGCGGCCCCCAAAGAAATGCCACACCACACCATTACTGACCCACCGCCAAACCGGTCATGCTGGAGGATGTTGCAGGCAACAGAACGTTCTCCACAGCGTCTCCAGACTCTGTCACGTCTGTCACATGTGCTCAGTGTGAACCTGCTTTCATCTGTGAAGAACACAGGGCGCCAGTGGAGAATTTGCCAATCTTGGTGTTCTCTGGCAAATGCCAAACGTCCTGCACTGTGTTGGGCTGCAAGCACAACCCCCACCTGTGGACGTCGGGCCCTCATACCACCCTCATGGAGTCTGTTTCTGACCGTTTGAGTGGACACATGCACATTTGTGTCCTGCTGGAGGTCATTTTGCAGGGCTCTGGCAGTGCTCCTCCTGCTCCTCCTTGCACAAAGGCGGAGGTAGCGGTCCTGCTGCTGGGTTGTTGCCCTCCTACGGCCTCCTCCACATCTCCTGATGTACTGGCCTGTCTCCTGGTAGCGCCTCCATGTTCTGGACACTACGCTGACAGACACAGCAAACCTTCTTGTCACAGCTCGCATTGATGTGCCATCCTGGATGAGCTGCACTACCTGAGCCACTTGTGTGGGTTGTAGACTCCGTCTCATTCTACCACTGTTATAGAGCATAGACTTGCATTGAGGGGGCGTGACCGTGATGTCACAAGCCTCCGATGCTGCACCCTACGCTGTAAATGAACGCCGGGTACAGCAGGAAGATCGCGGGGGTCCCCACGATCAGTCATCTTATCACCTATCCTTTGGATAGGGGATGACATGTCTTGGGGAAGAGTACCCCTTTAATTATGTGTATACTTGTGATAATTTTTTTGTATATATTTTTTGCTAACGATCTTATAATCATATGCAGTTAGTATTGTCTGTGTGATGTTGGTAAGTCGAGGTGGGAGGAGCCATCTTGGCACCAGCTGTTCCCTATTTGGTTGATTCCTTCCTTTCCTATATAAGGATTTCATTTGCCAATGTGATTGGAAGAAATGCATCACATGTCCCGTGGTGTCAGTCTGTGTAAATCCATGCAAAACTTTCCTGCACTAAAGAAGCATCCCGTTCCCAAAGCTTTTTGGGCTGGGCAAAATGGGAACTCCGGAGAAAAATTTTTGTTTTGGTGACTATACAGATTTTTATACAGATTTTTAAATAAATTATTTAAACATTTCCAACCTTCCAGTACTTATGAGCTGCTGTTTGACCTGGAAAAAGTAATGTAGTCTTTCCAGTACTTCTCAGCTGCTGTATGTCCGGGAGGAAGTCATGTAGTCTTTGCAGTACTTATCAGCTGCTGTATGTCACGGAGGATGTCATGTAGTCTTTTCAGTACCTATCAGCTGCTGTATGTCCTGGAGGAGTCATGTAGTCTTTCCAGTACTTATCAGCTGCTGTATGTCCTGGAGGAAGTCATGTAGTCTTAGCAGTCACAGTCTCTGTTGCCACCTTCTGTCCATGTTAGGAACTGTCCAGAGCAGGAGAGGTTTTCTATGGGGATTTACTCCTGCTCCTGACAGTTCCTGATGCTAACAGAGGGGACAGCAGAGAGCACTGTGGTCTGACTGAAAAGATTAAATGACTTCCTCCCGGACATACATCAGCTGATAAGTACTGGAAAGACTACATGACCAATTACATGGCATACAGCAGCTAATAAGTACTGGAAAGACTACATGACTTCCTCCAGGACATACAGCAGCTAATAAGTACTGGAAAGACTACATGACTTCCTCCAGGACATACAGCAGCTGATAAGTACTGGAAAGACTACATGACTTCCTCCAGGACATACAGCAGCTGATAAGTACTGGAAAGACTACATGACATCATCCAGGACATACAGCAGCTGATAAGTACTGGAAAAACTACATGACATCATCCAGGACATACAGCAGCTGATAAGAACTGGAAAGACTAAGTGACTTCTTACACGGCATACAGCAGCTGATAAGTACTGGAAAGACTACATGACCTTCTCCAGGACATACAGCAGCTGATAAGTACTGGAAAGACTACATGACTTCCTCCATGACATACAGCAGCTGATAAGTACTGGAAAGACTACATGACTTCCTCCATGACATACAGCAGCTGATAAGTACTGGAAAGACTACATGACATCATCCAGGACATACAGCAGCTGATGATGAACGAATCAGGCTTCCTGTACTTAGGACAGTGTTTTCCAACCAGGGTGCCTCCAGCTGTTGCAAAACTACAACTTTCAGCATGCCCGGACAGCCAACGGCATGCTGAAAGTTGTAGTTTTGCAACAGCTGGAGGCACCCTGGTTGGAAAACACTACGGTAGGATATTGAAATAAATCCTTTAATGTGGGTTCCTGGAGCTTATTTTGGAGCCTTTTTTTTCGAGACCTCTTGAAGGATTCAGTCCACGCTCTGTGACTCTCATCACGTATGTGACGCCGAAACCCGATTCCCACCAACCTAATCTATATGTATGTAAAAGGAGACAGCAGCAGATGAGTCCGGTAATAAATCTGCACCATGGGACGGACAAAAGACTCCCACAGGGGGCAGAGCCTTTCTGCAGAGCGCTCTCCTCCAGGATCTGACTCTTGGCAGCCGAGCTTTTTCAATCTCCTTCAATCAATGAGACGACCCAGCTGACGAGTCCCTCCGAGGGGCCGACAATCTTCACTGACCTTTCGGCAAAAAAAAAAGAATTCATTACCGTAATACTGCGCCGAATACGTTTTGCAGAACATCGTCTTCTATAGTTGGATATCCAGCAAGCTGCCGGCCCACCGTACCCGGTAATATATGCATTACACGCTCGTGGTTTTGCCAAGAGATTCGAAATGACAGAAGATTGTCACGTAAATGACCTCGAAGCCCAAAACCTAAAGAACGTGCATGATATATATATATATACACACACACACGCACACACACATTCAATGCATTTAGGCATGTAGACGAGGTCAAGACAATTAGCTGAAGTTCAAATTGAGCATCACAATTGGTTAGATAAGGGGTGAAAGTGATTCTGAACGTGACATGATTGTTGGTCACAAACTTCTGAGATTCTCACGCACAACCATCTCTAGGGTTTACAAAGAACGGTCCGAGAAAAAAATATCCAGTGGGGAAGAGGAAAATGCCTTGTTCAGGTCAGAGGGGAATGGGCAGACTGGTTCGAGATGACAGAAAGGCAACAGTAACTCAAATAACTGGTTACAACCAAGGTCTGCCGAATACCATCTCTGAACGCACAACACGTCCAACCTTGGAGCAGATGGGCTACAGCAGCAGAAGACCACACCGGGGGCCAATCCTAAGAACAGGAAACTGAGGCTTCAATTCACACAGGTCACCAAAACTAGACAATGGAAGATGGAAGAACGTTGTCTGGTCTGAGGAGTCATCATTCCAGCTGTGACATTGAGATGGAAGGGTCAGAATTTGGTGTAAAGAACATAAAGAATGGATCCATCCTGCCTTGTATCAGCGGGTCAGGCTGGTGGGGGTGTGATGGTGGGGGACATATTCTGGGCACACTCTGGACCTCTTAGTACCAATTGATTCTGATATAAACACCACAGCCTACCTGAGTATTGTTACTGACCATGACCACAGTGGACCCAACTTCTGATGATACTTCAAGCAGGATAATGCCCCATGTCACATGACATCACCTCATACAGGACAATGAGGTCACATGACTCAAATGGCCTCCACAGTCACCAGATCTAATACAATAGATCACCGCTGGGATGTGGTGGAACTGTGTGATGTCATCATGTCGATATAGAGGCACTGTGTGATGTCATCATGTCTATATGGAGGAACTGTATGATGTCATCCTGTCCATATAGAGGAACTGTGTGATGTCATCATGTCTATATGGAGGAACTGTGTGATGTCGTCATGTCCATATGGAAGAACTGTGTGATGTCATCATGTCCATATGGAGGAACTGTGTGATGTCATCATGTCCATATGGAGGAACTGTGTGATGTCATCATGTCCATATGGAGGAACTGTGTGATGTCATCATGTCCATATGGAGGAACTGTGTGATGTCATCATGTCCATATGGAGGAACTGTGTGATGTCATCATGTCTATATGGAGGAACTGTGTGATGTCATCATGTCCATATGGAGGAACTGTGTGATGTCATCATGTCTATATGGAGGAACTGTGTGATGTCATCATGTCCATATGGAGGAACTGTGTGATGTCATCATGTCCATATGGAAGAACTGTGTGATGTTATCATGTCTATATGGAGGAACTGTGTGATGTCATCATGTCTACATAGAGGAACTGTGTGATGTCATCATGTCTATATGGAGGAACTGTGTGATGTCATCATGTCCATATAGAGGAACTGTGTGATGTCATCATGTCCATATAGAGGAACTGTGTGATGTCATCATGTCCATATGGAGGAACTGTATGATGTCATCATGTCCATATGGAGGAACTGTGTGATGTCATCATGTCCATATGGAGGAACTGTGTGATGTCATCATGTCCATATGGAGGAACTGTGTGATGTCATCATGTCTATATGGAGGAACTGTGTGATGTCATCATGTCCATATGGAGGAACTGTGTGATGTCATCATGTCTATATGGAGGAACTGTGTGATGTCATCATGTCTATATGGAGGAACTGTGTGATGTCATCATGTCCATATAGAGGAACTGTGTGATGTCATCATGTCCATATGGAAGAACTGTGTGATGTCATCATGTCCATATGGAGCCAAATCTCTGAGGAACATTTTCTGCACCTTGTAAACCTCCTATTTACTCATTTTTTATAGCAAAGAAAAATCCTATTAAAATTATATTTTAGAACAATTCCATTATTTCTGACAGGTGAAGGTTTAAGGTCCTCGATGAGGTTTTACGTTGCAATTCTCACTTCATCTGCCTTAAAAGCTTTATAAAAATCATGGTGTAAAGTATGTGAACCCTCTCTGATTCATGGGCGTGGCCATTGTCTTCACACATTCCTATTGTGTTCCGTGCACTTGGAGAGGAATCTACTTTCTTTGTCATGTTCTAGGTCCATCTACAAAGCCACCACAGTACACGAGGCCACGTCCTGCGCCATAAATGGTGGATACATTATCTTACCCAGAGGATCATGTGCTTCATTCCCACTAATGTAACGTCTTAAGCTTTCTAAAATAAGAGAATCCACCTTCCTCGCCTTCTGAATCCTTTATCTCACCCAGAGAAATGTCTCTATTTTGACCAGAAATAATATTAAATTCTACCAGAAGGACTCCGGCTGGAGGATGGAGGAGCCGATAGAGAGTGATGTCCGAGGATGAAGACTCCACATACTGATCACCAATCCATCAGCTGATGATAAATATATAACATACAACCCTGTCTCTATTATACCACAATACTGATGATCTGTAGGGGGCAGTGTTATAGTAGTTATATTCTTGTATATAGGAGGCAGTATTATAGGAGTTATAGGAGGCAGTATTATAGTAGTTATATTCTTGTATATAGGAGGCAGTATTATAGTAGTTATATTCTTGTATATAGGAGCAGTATTATAGTAGTTATATTCTTGTATATAGGAGGCGGTATTATAGTAGTTATATTCTTGTATATAGGAGCAGTATTATAGTAGTTATAGGAGGCAGTATTATAGTAGTTATATTCTTGTATATAGGAACAGTTTTATAGTAGATATATTCTTGTATATAGGAGGCAGTATTATAGTAGTTATATTCTTGTATATAGGAGCAGTATTATAGTAATTATATTCTTGTATATAGGAGCAGTATTATAGTAGTTATATTCTTGTATATAGGAGCAGTGTTATAGTAGTTATATTCTTGTATATAGGAGCAGTATTATAGTAGTTATATTCCTGTATATAGGAGGCAGTATTATAGTAGTTATATTCTTGTATATAGGAGCAGTGTTATAGTAGTTATATTCTTGTATATAGGAGCAGTGTTATAGTAGTTATATTCTTGTATATAGGAGGCAGTATTATAGTAGTTATATTCTTGTATATAGGAGCAGTATTATAGTAGTTATATTCTTGTATATAGGAGCAGTATTATAGTAGTTATATTCTTGTATATAGGAGGCAGTATTATAGTAGTTATATTCTTGTATATAGGAGCAGTATTATAGTAGTTATATTCTTGTATATAGGAGCAGTATTATAGTAGTTATATTCTTGTATATAGGGAGCAGTATTATAGTAGTTATATTCTTGTATATAGGAGCAGTATTATAGCAGTTATATTCTTGTATATAGGAGCAGTATTATATTAGTTATATTCTTGTATATAGGAGCAGTATTATAGTAGTTATATTCTTGTATATAGGAGCAGTATTATAGTAGTTATATTCTTGTACATAGGGGGCAGTATTATAGTAGCTATATTCTGTATATAGGAGCAGCATTATAGTAGTTATATTCTTGTATATGGGAGCAGTATTATAGTAGTTATATTCTTGTATATAGGAGCAGTATTATAGTAGTTATATTCTTGTATATAGGAGAAGTATTATAGTAGTTATATTCTTGTATATAGGAGCAGTATTATAGTAGTTATATTCTTGTATATAGGAGGCAGTATTATAGTAGTTATATTCTTGTATATAGGAGCAGTATTATAGTAGTTATATTCTTGTATATAGGAACAGTATTATAGTAGTTATATTCTTGTATATAGGAGTAGTATTATAGTAGTTATATTCTTGTATATAGGAGCAGTATCATAGTAGTTATATTCTTGTATATAGGAGCAGTATTATAGTAGTTATATTCTTGTATATAGGAGCAGTATTATAGTAGTTATATTCTTGTATATAGGAGCAGTATTATAGTAGTTATATTCCTGTATATAGGAGGCAGTATTATAGTAGTTATATTCTTGTATATAGGAGCAGTGTTATAGTAGTTATATTCTTGTATATAGGAGGCAGTATTATAGTAGTTATATTCTTGTATATAGGAGCAGTATTATAGTAGTTATATTCTTGTATCTAGAAGCAGTATTATAGTAGTTATATTCTTGTATATAGGAGCAGTATTATAGTAGTTATATTCTTGTATATAGGAGCAGTATTATAGTAGTTATATTCTTGTATATAGGAGCAGTATTATAGTAGTTATATTCTTGTATATAGGAGCAGTATTATAGTAGTTATATTCTTGTATATAGGAGCAGTATTGTAGTAGTTATATTCTTGTGTATAGGAGCAGTATTATAGTAGTTATATTCTTGTATATTAGGGCAGTATTATAGAAGTTCTATTCTGGCATATAGGAGGCAGTATTATAGTAACTATGTTTTTGTATATAGAGGGTAGAATTACGGTGGTTGTCTGTAGTATAAATATATATATATACCAGTTATTTCTCACAATCCCTATACGCAGCAGAGCATACATTACATTACTATAAAACCTCAGGGCTGTGGCAATATGTAATGTATCCAGGCCACAGATAAAACAGGAGGAAAGTTGCCGCTCATTCGGATGTAGTTTTGAGAGCAGATAAGGGTGTCCTAAAATAAAAATCTAATTAGCCCATACATTGCTGATTGTTCCGTAATGTAAGTGATGTTTATCAGGGAGACGCGCTGCAGAGGAGACTGTCCTCATTTCTCAAGGACTTGACACTTTCCTTAGGATGGGGGGGGGGGGGGGGGTTGCAGGTACGTCCTGTAATGTACAATACTACGATCTATAGTAATACCCTGTGCCTACAAGCAGTATGGGCATGCTGGGAGTTGTAGTTCTGCAACAACTGGAGGTTCGCAGTGTGGAGACCACTGGTCTACATGACCACACAGCATTTTTCCTGGTGTAAGTTTCCTGTAACATTGTAATATTTTTGCACATTTTCTATTTGCCGCTATATTTTGACTTACTTTTCATTTATGGTTTTTAAATTTTGGTGGAGTTATGGTAAACATTTGTCTATAACCTTGATCCCTGGTTAATGAGCCACCCCCCACATGATTATAAATCAATGCCTCCAAACATTCCAGGATATACAGTAGATATATACCTCCCCTCCAGCTCTATCTGTATACTGCTGCTTCTATCTCTTTAGGATCTGTGGGATCAGAATATATAGTAAATATACACCTCTCCTCCAGCTCTATCTGTATACTGCTGCTGTTATCTCTAAGGGATCAGGATATATAGTAGTTATACCCCTCTCCTCAAGCACTATCTGTATACTGCTGCTGCTATCGCTATGAGATCAGGATATACAGTAATTATACCTTACTCTACAGCTTTCTCTGTATACTGCTGCTATCTCTGTGGGATCAGAATATATAGTAAATATACACCTCTCCTCCAGCTCTATCTGTATACTGCTGCTACTATCTCTATGGGATCAGGATATATAGTAGTTATACACCTCCCCTTCCAGCTCTATCTGTATACTGCTGCTCTCTCTATGGGATCAGGATATATAGTAGTTATACACCTCCCCTTCCAGCTCTATCTGTATACTGCTGTTATCTCTATGGGATCAGAATATATAGTAAATATACACCTCCTCTCCAGCTCTATCTGTATACTGCTGCTGTATCTCTATTGGATCAGGATATATAGTAGTTTTACACCTCTCCTCCAGCTCTCTCTGTATACTGCTGCTATCGCTATGGGATCAGGATATTTAGTACCGTAGTTATACTCCTCCCCTCCAGCTCTATCTGTATACTGCTGCTGCTATCTCTATGGGATCAGGATATATAGTATTTATACACCTCCTCTTCTAGCTCTATCTGTATACTGCTGCTGTTACCTCTATGGGATCAGGATATATAGTATTTATTTACCTCCTCTCCAGCTCTATCTGTATACTGCTGCTGCTATCTCTATTGGATCAGGATATATAGTAGTTATACACCTCTCCTCCAGCTTTATCTGTATACTGCTGCTATTTCTATGGGATCAGAATATATAGTAAATATACACCTCCCCTCTAGCTCTCTCTCTATTGGATCAGGATAAATAGTAGTTATACACATCCCCTTCTAGCTCTATCTGTATACTGCTGCTACTATCTCTATTGGATCAGGATATATAGTAGTTATACACCTCTCCTCCTGCTCTATCTGTATACTGCTGATATCTGTGGGATCAGGATATATAGTAGTTATACACCTCTCCTCCAGCTCTATCTGTATACTGCTGCTGCTATCTCTATGGGATCTGCTAGTGGAATTTTGCAAGCGGAAATTCAGAAGTGTGAATGGGAGTACAGAATCCCATGGAAGTCTAACTCTAACCCACGTGCATTTATCCTATAGGGCATAGAACTGTTACGGGTTACATTTTATACGGTCAGGTCATAGTACAAAGACTTTACTTACTATAGGAAGAGAACCGCGTCACTCCTCGGGTAGCTCACTCCAGGTCTCTGGTTTAGTGCAGATAATCATTTGGGAATGGAAGGGAAAGAAGCAGCATGGGGGCTGGAGAGAGAAGAGAAACAACATGGTGAGAACTATGGCCAAGGTACTGGTAGAAGCCATAGGCTGTGTTCACATGTACAACTGAGGCGCCATTGGCTGAACATGACGGACAGTAATATAAATTGTGGTTTTTGTTATAGAGAATGTTGATGTAATCAGAGCCAAAGCCTATTTAAGACTAATACTAGACAAACAATCAAAGCCAAGTCCGCAATCAAAACAAGATCTACCAGAACAAAGATGCAAAAAATCTTTGTTTTAAAACTAATTAATTAACTAATTTAAAACTAATTAATATCTTACTTCAGAGATATGAGAAATCGAAGTTCTAGGCCCAAAGCCTGAGGCTCCACAACATGTCGCTTTCTGTGAACTATCAGGTGCAGCGTTGTCAGGTACCTTGAGTAGACTGGAATCACCGTCCACACCAATGGCTACATCCTGCCTGGTCTACTAGTCATGTCCAGTAGGATGTAGCCAGCGGTCTACTAGTCATGTCCAGCAGGATGTAGCCAGCGGCCTACTAGTCATGTCCAGCAGGATGTAGCCAGCGGCCTACTAGTCATGTCCAGCAGGATGTAGCCAGCGGCCTACTAGTCATGTCCAGCAGGATGTAGCCAGCGGCCTACTAGTCATGTCCAGCAGGATGTAGCCAGCGGCCTACTAGTCATGTCCAGCAGGATGTAGCCAGCGGCCTACTAGTCATGTCCAGCAGGATGTAGCCAGCGGTCTACTAGTCATATCCAGCAGGATGTAGCCAGCGGTCTACTAGTCATGTCCAGCAGGATGTAGCCAGCGGCCTACTAGTCATGTCCAGCAGGATGTAGACAGCGGTCTACTAGTCATGTCCAGCAGGATGTAGCCAGCGGCCTACTAGTCATGTCCAGCAGGATGTAGACAGCGGCCTACTAGTCATGTCCAGCAGGATGTAGCCAGTGGCCTACTAGTCATGTCCAGCAGGATGTAGCCAGCGGCCTACTAGTCATGTCCAGCAGGATGTAGCCAGCGGCCTACTAGTCATGTCCAGCAGGATGTAGCCAGCGGCCTACTAGTCATGTCCAGCAGGATGTAGCCAGCGGCCTACTAGTCATGTCCAGCAAGATGTAACCAGCGGTCTACTAGTCATGTCCAGCAGGATGTAGCCAGCGGCCTACTAGTCATGTCCAGCAGGATGTAGCCAGCGGCCTACTAGTCATGTCCAGCAGGATGTAGCCAGCGGCCTACTAGTCATGTCCAGCAGGATGTAGCCAGCGGTCTACTAGTCATGTCCAGCAGGATGTAGCCAGCGGCCTACTAGTCATGTCCAGCAGGATGTACCCAGCGGCCTACTAGTCATGTCCAGCAGGATGTAACCAGCGGTCTACTAGTCATGTCCAGCAGGATGTAGCCAGCGGTCTACTAGTCATGTCTGGCAGGATGTAGCCAGCGGCCTACTAGTCATGTCCCGCAGGATGTAACCAGCGGCCTACTAGTCATGTCCAGCAGGATGTACCCAGCGGCCTACTAGTCATGTCCAGCAGGATGTAACCAGCGGCCTACTAGTCATGTCCAGCAAGATGTAACCAGCGGTCTACTAGTCATGTCCAGTAGGATGTAGCCAGCGGTCTACTAGTCATGTCTGGCAGGATGTAGACAGCCATCTACTAGTCATGTCCAGCAAGATGTAACCAGCAGCCTACTAGTCATGTCTGGCAGGATGTAGACAGCGGCCTACTAGTCATGTCCAGCAGGATGTAGACAGTGGCCTACTAATAATGTTTTTACAGGATATAGACAGTGGCCTACTAGTCATGTCCAGCAGGATGTAACCAGCGGCCTACTAGTCATGTCCGGCAGGATGTAGCCAGCGGCCTACTAGTCATGTCCAGCAAGATGTAACCAGCGGCCTACTAGTCATGTCCAGCAAGATGTAACCAGCGGTCTACTAGTCATGTCTGGCAGGATGTAGACAGCGGCCTACTAGTCATGTCCAGCAGGATGTAACCAGGGGCCTACTAGTCATGTCTGGCAGGATGTAGACAGCGGCCTACTAGTCATGTCCAGCAGGATGTAGCCAGCGGCCTACTAGTCATGTCTGGCAGGATGTAACCAGGGGCCTACTAGTCATGTCCAGCAGGATGTAACCAGCGGCCTACTAGTCATGTCCAGCAGGATGTAACCAGGGGCCTACTAGTCATGTCCAGCAGGATGTAACCAGGGGCCTACTAGTCATGTCCAGCAGGATGTAACCAGCGGCCTACTAGTCATGTCCAGCAGGATGTAACCAGGGGCCTACTAGTCATGTCCAGCAGGATGTAACCAGGGGCCTACTAGTCATGTCCCGCAGGATGTAACCAGGGGCCTACTAGTCATGTCCGGCAGGATATAAACAGCGGCCTACTAGCCATGTCCTGCAGGATGTAACTAGGGGCCTACTAGTCATGTCCAGCAGGATATAAACAGCGGCCTACTAGTCATGTCCAGCAGGATGTAGCCAGTGGCCAACTAGTCATGTCCAGCAGGATGTAACCAGCGGCCTACTAGTCATGTCTGAAAGGATGTAGACAGCAGCCTACTAGTCATGTCAGGCAGGATGTAAACAGTGGCCTACTAGTCATGTTTGGCAGGATATAGGACAGTGGCCTATTAGTCATGTCCGTCAGGATGTAAACAGCGGCCTATTAGTCATTGCCTAGCAGGATATAGACTGCAGCCTACTAGTCATGTCTGACAAGATGTAGACAGCAGCCTACTAGTCATGTTTGGCAGGATGTAGACAGCTGCCTACTAGTCATGTCCGGCAGGATGTAGACAGCAGCCTACTAGTCATGTTTGGCAGGATGTAGACAGCGGCCTACTAGTCATGTCCGGCAGGATATAAGATATTATGTAGATATTAATGTGGATGGTGACTTGGATCCCTACAAGGTCCCAATGAGAACACTGCGCATGACAGGAATCAGGAGGGGACATGCTGCTAACTGTGATACTATTGTTGAATATCCAACCAGTTGGTCATGGTCCCCCAGTCGGACGCTGTATGAATATGATAACATATTCAAAAATTGGCTGCAAGGTATCTGAATGATCTTCTATGGAGGCAACCAACCAGCACTGGCAGCGAATGTGGCTGCTTTCCTCCAATAACAGCGCCACTTTTGCCTCCTGGTCATGTGTGATACTGCAGGTCAGCTAGTATCGCTTCAAAAGGGGTTGAGCTGCAATACCAGAAACAACCCGTGGACAGGTGCGGCGGCTACGTCTGTAATAAGGCAGCCGCATCTATCAAATTCTACATGACCCCTTAAAATGTCTGTGTTGGTTTATAATGCCCCCTAATATCGTTGACTGGCGAGTGCCATGAGGCTGGGAGGAGACGGCAGATCCTCACAACTGGCGAGGAGGCAGAAGGCAGTCAGTATCAGGGGACGTTGGCTCAGACAGCATTGATTTCCCGGGTCTTTGTCTGAGGTTGGTTTCTGTCTCGTTCCGAGGTGCTCACAGTTACTACAAGCATCATGAATCATGTCTCTGTTCACAAACAGAGCCGCAATTGTCTTACATAAGCCCTGGTAACCGAGCGGCTAATAATAGGAAGTCATTTTCAGGTAGGGAATCTGTCTCGCTCCCAGAGATACGGTATATACACACACAATGTCATCAAACACGGCCAGTGTAGAGGACCTGCACGTACCATCATGGACCTTAAAGGGGTACTCCACTGCCCTAGCATCCGGAACATTTTGTCCCGAACGCTGGGTCGTGACGAGGGTCGTGACGTCATGCACACACCCCCTAGTGATGTCAAACCACACCCCCTTAATGCAAGTCTATGGGAGGGGGCGTGGCGGTTACCACGCCCCCTCCCATAGACTTGCATTGAGGGGGCCTGGTGTGACGTCACTAGGGAGCATGGTCGTGATGTCACAACCCCCGTAGCCCGCACCCAGCGTTTGGGAACAAAATGTTGCGGACACTGTGGCAGTGGAGTACCCCTTTAACTATAAAGCCCCAGGCAGAGCACTGTATTACGGATTTATATCCTGATATGGGCCCATACTGTACCCTTGGATCCCTTGGATTTAGCACTACTTCTTCCCGAATGCATAGGGAATTCCTAAAGACCGGTAAAATGTGCCGCCATATAATCACAATCGGTATAGCCGCCACTGGATATACAAGTTCATAAGATGCTCCCAATGCCTTCAATGGCCAATGACAACCATGTTCATGTTTGTAAATGGAAAAAAACAAATGGCGCAATCAGTATCCGCCACCATGTTTTCAGAAGCTACTGGAACCATTTTAGATTGTTGCGACCTCATGGCGGGTACAGCTCCAAGGGTACGATGGTTTCAAAAGGGAAATTTTCACCGTTTCGACATTAGGGAAGATTTCAATGCAGATAATTGGCTCTAATTAGATCCGAGCACCAACTGTCCCCGATTCCAGGGAGGGAGCCGCTTGTTGTTTGTTTGGAACAAATGACTTATTTTAGATGTTCTAGAACATGAGACAATGATATGACGAGGCACAGGGCCGCCACAATGACTGATTAAGGATGGAAAGGATGAGTCCTGATGGAGGGGGAACATGCAAGGTATAGCTGGTGCCAAGAGTAGGAGTTGAGTGGGGGGAGATAGAACTTGATTAGAACATTTTTTGTTTAAAACTTATAGAAATTTTACAAAATTACACATTTTTAAATAAAAAAAAAAGCCTGAAATAATTACAGATTACATTACAAGAGTCCCTATGCAGATGCATAACATTACTTATCCAGTACTGATCCTGGGATATATCCTATATTATATTCCAGAGCTGCACTCACTATTCTGCTGGTGAGGTCACTGTGTACATACATTACATTACTTATCCTATACTGATCCTGAGTTATATCTTGTATTATACTCCAGAGCTGTACTCACTATTCTGCTGGTGAGGTCACTGTGTACATACATTACATTACTTATCCTGTACTGATCCTGAGTTATATTCTGTATTATACCCCAGAGCTGTACTCACTATTCTGCTGGTGAGGTCACTGTGCACATACATTACATTACTTATCCTGTACTGATCCTGAGTTATATCCTGTATTATACTCCAGAGCTGTACTCACTATTCTGCTGGTGAGGTCACTGTGTACATACATTACATTACTTATCCTGTACTGATCCTGAGTTATATCCTGTATTATACTCCAGAGCTGTACTCACTATTCTGCTGGTGAGGTCACTGTGTACATACATTACATTACTTATCCTGTACTGATCCTGAGTTATATCCTGTATTATACTCCAGAGCTGTACTCACTATTCTGCTGGTGAGATCACTGTGTACATACATTACATTACTTATCCTGTACTGATCCTGAGTTATATCCTGTATTATACTCCAGAGCTGTACTCACTATTCTGCTGGTGAGGTCACTGTGTACATACATTACATTACTTATCCTGTATGTTCCTCCAGAGCTGCACTCATAATTCTGCTAGCATCCTGTGAACCCGTCAACAATCAGACTGCTGATGCTGATTTCATATTTACCCTTCGTAGTGTCTTCATACAGCTCTGGTACGGCATCCATGTCCCATTCAGCTAAATCAATGAGGGTCCCAGGGGTCGTAGCCCCACAGACCATATATTGATGAATTTTTCTAAACTATGGGTAATCAGTTTGCTGTTCCAAAAAATTATTTGCAATTCAGGGCTCAATCAAAGTTGGATGATAACACGAGAAAGTGTTAAAGGGGTCCATTGTCAATTCTAAACGGTAACCAGATTGGAAACCAAATTTTAATAATTTAGTGTTCTGGCTGCATTAGGATCTCAGGTCATTTTAGGCTTGGAAAATTTTGGTGGTGTAGTGAATATAGACTGAGGATATTATTTTTTGGGAAAAATATGGTGGATAATGTCTGTCTCCTTACTGTCTGGGACCCTGTTGGAAATGTATATATCCTCTTGACCTTTGATTATTTTCCTTTGGCTGTATACCCCCCTGTTCTGTTTGATCTTGCCTCCATTTGGTTATCTCCCTGTTGTCGGTTACTTAACATATCCCTTGGCCCCTAGCTGTGAGGAGCCTCAAGACCGCTAGTTTTCTGATTGGGTTAATCGCGCATATTCAGCCAGTTTGGTGCCAACTTGAACAAAAGGTTTACATTTTACACATAGTGAAAAATGTCCCAGTTGTAGAAATATGTTTTTTAGGGCTCCCCTTAGTAGCCATAGTTATATATCCCCCAGAATCATGATCCCCGAATATTAGGCTTTATGTAGAACCCAAATATGACCCCATTGTACCCATAGATTAAAGGAGTAGTCCAGTGGTGACCCAGTGGTGAACAACTTATCCCCTATCCTAAGGATAGGGGATAAGTTTGAGATCGCGGGGGGTCCGACCGCTGGGGCCCCCTGCGATCTCCTGTACGGGGCCCCGACATCCCGCGGTAAGAGGGCGTGTCGACCTCCGCACGAGGCGGCGGCCGACACGCCCCCTCAATACAACTCTATGGCAGAGCCGAAGCGCTGCCTTCGGCAATCTCCGGTTCTGCCATAGAGACGTATTCAGGGGGCGTGTTGGCCGCCGCTTCGTGCGGGGGTCGACACCCGCTATCTGGCCGGAGAGCCGGGGGCCCCCGTATAGAGAGATCGCAGGGGGCCCCAGCGGTCGGACCCCCCGTGATCTCAAACTTATCCCCTATCCTTAGGATAGGGGATACGTTTTTCACCACTGGGTCACCACTGGACTACTCGTTTAAGCTGTATGTATCCCTAAGCTGTATGTATCCTATACCTATGTATAACCCCTTCATGTATCCTATCAAAATGTGCGTTATAATGTCACCATATCAATAAGTGTACCGCCATCTATGTCACATCTGTACGATGGGAGTTATGATTTATGGACTATCAATCTGTGTTTGAGAGGAGGTTGGGACATTTGGGAGGTGGGATGATGTGGGCTGATCTAAGAAGACACTGGAGACCTCCCTTCTAACCCAACCCTCTGCTGCCCCCATAAAAGTGGTGGGCCAACCCCATCTAGTTCACACAAGGGAAATCTCCCACCTGCGCACGGACCGGCCAATAGCGTGTTTGGCCAAATCTTCAAGACAGCAAGGAAGTAGGATGTCCAGCGCTTTTGGTGCTATTTCTTAGGCTTTATTAAGTTATAAAAGCATATACAAGACAGAGACAGGAACGCCGACGCGTTTCGGATCCATATGCTCCTTAGTCATGGCAATAAATGTGACAAACCTTCTCATATACCGTATTTTTCGCCGTATAAGACGCACTTATTGTTCCCCAAAACTGGGGGGAAAAAGTCGGTGCGTCTTATAAGGCGAATACACCCCTATCGCGGCGTACCCTGCGGCCATCAATGGCCGGGACCCGGGGCTAATACAGGACAACACCGATCGCGGTGATGCCCTGTATTAACCCTTCAGACGCGGCGATCATAGCTGACCGCCATGTCTGAAGGGAAAGTGACACTAACCCGGCTGTTCAGTCGGGCTGTTCGGGACCGCCGCGATTTCACCACAGCGGTCCCGAACAGCCCGACTTAATAGCCGGGTTAGTGCTTACAGGACACCGGGAGGGACCTTACCTGCCTCCTCGGTGTCTTCTCCGTTCAGGGATCCCCTGTATGGCCGGCGTTCTCCTTCCTCGTCATCACATCGTCGCGTACGTGTGTCGGCGTGCGTAACGACGTGATGGCGGCGACGGAGAGCGAGGATACCCGGCCGGCAGCAGAGACGTTCCGGAGCGACGGGGACACGGCAACAGCGATGGAGCGACATCCAGGGCAGCGGTGACGGGTCCGGAGCGGCGGGGACATGTGAGTATTACCTCCTATGCAGTGGTCTTCAATCTGCGGACCTCCAGATGTTGCAAAACTACAACTCCCAGCATGCCCGGACAGCCAACGGCTGTTTTTTTAGATTTTGCACCTATAAATTGGGTGCGTCTTATACGCCGGTGCATCCTAGAGGGCGAAAAATACGGTAAATACACGTACTGGTAAGTCACATGATCAATGACATCACAATTAAGAACGGGTAACATTAAAAACCTGGAAATACCACTGGAGAGATGCAGCAGAACAATGAAAGTGGGCGTGGAAGCAGAGTACCCCTATACCTTCCCAGCCGAACCTACAAACTGTGTATTTAAGTTGTGTCACTGGCTCCTAAGGGAGCCGAGCGTGCTCAAGGGAGCCGAGAGTGAACGTGCCACGGTGGCAGCTTAGAGTAAGAATATTAGAGTTCGTATTCTGCTGGTTTTGTGTTTCTTTTGTCCGCTCACTCTTTTCGGAGAGGCGTGGACGTGTCCGTACGCCAGGTCGTCGTGAGGGCTGTACGTGACAGGTGGAAATATTAATTTGCAGAGAAAGATATTGTTATTTTATTTTATTTTTTTTCTCTCCTCAGCTTCCAAGACGTCTATATAAAGCAACAAGTAAGGAGTGGGCTTAGAAAACCTCACTGCAGCTGGAAAACACGACTCGTAATTGACTGTTCTCTACCATCAGGGGACAAGAAAATGTTCTGCCTGGAAAAGCAAGCAAGCCAAAATGACTGCAAAATATTAAAAAAAAATTACAAAAACAAAAATACAAAAATCATCCCGGTCCAGGGTTGGTTCTTGGCCACTCGAACAAGAAAGGAAAACAATTTGGTAAGGCGACTGATGACATGGAAAGTGTGCGGCGCTGCAGACGACAGGGACGATATATCAGTCACCGAGCAGACACTTTGATTTCTGGAGACAAGCTTAGATCACTGCAGCGGAAATACCCAGATGTCATTAGATCTGAACCGGCGGAGCCCAAGGCCTTTGGACAAGTTTGTGAAGCGCCGTATAATTAAAGCATAAAAACCGAAGACGGATCCAGAAAACAACAATAATAATAATAATAATAATAGGGGGAAAATGCTGGATTCTGTGTATTAAACTTTAATGGGAAGCAAATGTTGACCCTGGAGCGTCGTTAAAGTCTTAAGAAGCCCCGAGACGTCTTAGATCCTTGTGGCTTTTCCACTTCATAGACCCATCTGTCTACTCGTCTCTATATATATATATATAATGCCGCATCTCTACAATGGACAACAGACACAAGATCTATTCAGCCGCTAGATGATCTCCTGAAAATACTGCTGGGACTGATAGAGTTACCGATCCCTATGGTTGTGGTGAGGGCTGGTGCAAGTGTGGTGGCCCGGTACGGGAGTTGTTACCCCGTACCCTTGCTGTCCTGTCAGGCAGCCTTTCCTGCAGTGTCCCCTGGGCCCCCCCCCCCCACCTGCATCTGTCCTACTGTAATTGTATATTATCCCCTATGTTATGTATATAAGAAGGTTGAATCTTTAAGAAAGGTTAACATGTGATCATCAGTTGTCATGTGACTGGTCATGTGATTGTTACCCTGGAGCTATCAGTGACCAGGTGACCAAAGGGTGACCAATGGAACCCCACCAGAGTCTCCCCCATAAAAGCCCTGGGAGGAGTCTCTTCTCTCTCTTAGTTCCTGAGTCTTTACTGAGGTGCAGTCGAGCCCCAGAGTCTGGAGTCATAGGAGCCTCAAGTCAAGTCTACAAGTAAAGTCACAGCTTAGTCTGTCTCCAGTCAAGTCAGTCTCTGTCATCTATTGTCAAGTCAGCGTGGGCTGCACTAAATTGCCCAAAACCACTGCAAGGCCCAGCAAGCCCTTAAGGTCTCGTAAATCACTGGTCACCTCCATGGGCCTGGTTACACTGTATAGACTGTATTGAGGATAAACCACGCCCTGGAGTCACGAACACAAGGAGTTAAAGGGGTACTCCAGTGGAAAACTTACTACTGGGGTAACACACTGTAACAAACCTCCTCCTCGTGTAATCTCCTTACTACTGGGGTGACACATTGTAACAAACCTCCTCCTCATGTAATCTCCTTACTACTGGGGTGACACACTGTAACAAACCTCCTCCTCACGTAATCTCCTTACTACTGGGGTGACACACTAACAGACCTCCTCTTCATGCAATCTCCTTACTACTGGGGTGACACACTGTAACAAACCACCTCCTCATGTAATCTCCTTACTACTGGGGTGACACACTGTAACAGACCTCCTCCTCATGTAATCTCCTTACTACTGGGGTGGCACACTGTAACAAACTTCCTCTTCATGTAATCATCTTACTACTGGGATGACACACTGTAACAAACCTCCTCTTTATATAATTACCTTACTACTGGGATGACACACTGTAACAAACCTCCTCTTTATATAATTACCTTACTACTGGGGTGACACACTGTAACAAACCTCCTCCTCATGTAATCTCCTTACTACTGGGGTGACACACTGTAACAAACCTCCTCCTCATGTAATCTCCTTACTACTGGGATGACACACTGTAACAAACCTCCTCTTTATATAATTACCTTACTACTGGGGTGACACACTGTAACAAACCTCCTCCTCATGTAATCTCCTTACTACTGGGGTGACACACTGTAACAAACCTCATCTTCATGCAATCTCCTTACTACTGGGATGACACACTGTAACAAACCTCTTCTTCATATAATTACCTTACTACTGGGGTGACACGGTGGTGCTGGCTGGGTGGGTGCTTCGGGTGAGCGGGGCCTTTGGATACTAGCTGGCCACTAACTTTCTTGCAGCGTGCAGAGCGGTGCCCCCCATCAGGAGGGCGCTCTAGGCAGCTTCCTATTTTGACTATAGGGCCGGATCATCAATGGCGCTCATGGAGCGCCTGCTCCAGTCCCCGGGCCCGCAGGGGGCTCCCGTCACATTCGGGAAATCTCTGTGTCCCGAAAAATCTTTTCAGGACACAAGGATGTCCCGGCGGTTACCTCTCTGCGGCGGCCCCAGCGTTAAAAACGCAGGGGCCGCCGGGATGTAGCGCATGCAGGGACGTCACTGATGTCCATGCATGCGCCCATAGGAGAAAAGCAGAGCGGAGCATCAAGGAAGACGCGCGCACATGGTAAGTGACAAGCGGCACGTCATCTTCAGTGTTCCGACCTCCGCTCCTCCGGTCTCGGGACCTACTGCTATGGCCCATAGGCCACAGCAGTAGATCATGACCCCGGTCCCCGGGGTCCCCGGACCGGAGAAGTGGTGGTCGGAACACTGAGGCAAACAGGCATACAGCCTCCAGCCATACACTGTATATGGCTGAAAGCTGTATGTCTGTGGGGGAGCTATACTGCACCTAATGTGGGGGAACTATACTGCACCTAATGTGGGGGGACTATACTGCACCTAATGTGGGGGGACTATACTGCACCTAATGTGGGGGGACTATACTGCACCTAATGTGGGGGGAGCTATACTGCACCTAATATGTGGGGGAACTGTACTGCTCATAATGTGGGGGAACTATACTGCACCTAATGTGGGGAACTATACTGCACCCAAGGTGGGGGGAGTATACTGCACCCAATGTGGGGGAAGTATACTGCCAACCTAATGTGGGGGAAGTATACTGCCAACCTAATGTGGGGGAACTATACTGCACCTAATGTGGGGGAACTATACTGCACCTAATGTGGGGGAACTATACTGCACAAAATGTGGGGGAACTATACTGCACAAAATGTGGGGGAACTATACTGCACCTAATGTTGGGGAACTATACTGCACCTTATGTTGGGGAACTATACTGCACCTAATGTTGGGGAACTATACTGCACCTAATGTTGGGGAACTGTACTGCACCTAATGTGGGGGAACTGTACTGCACCTAATGTGGGGAACTATACTGTACCTAATGTGGGGAACTATACTGTACCTAATGTGGGGGAACTGTACTGCACCTAATGTGGGGGAATTGTACTGCACCTAATGTGGGGGGAATTGTACTGCACCTAATGTGGGGGGAACTATACTGCACCTAATGTGGAGAACTATACTGCACCTAATGTTGGGGGAACTATACTGCACCTAATGTGGGGAACTATACTGCACCTAATGTGGGGGGACTATACTGCACCTAATGTGGGGGGACTATACTGCACCTAATGTGGGGGGACTATACTGCACCTAATGTGGGGGGACTATACTGCACCTAATGTGGGGGGACTATACTGCACCTAATGTGGGGGAACTATGCTGCACCTAATGTGGGGGAACTATACTGCACCTAATGTGGGGGAACTATACTGCACCTAATGTGGGGGAACTATACTGCACCTAATGTGGGGAACTATACTGCACCTAATGTGGGGAACTATACTGCACCTAATGTGGGGGAACTATACTGCACCTAATGTGGGGGAAGTATACTGCACCTAATGTTGGGGGAACTATACTGCACCTAATGTGGGGGAACTATACTGCACCTAATGTGGGGAACTATACTGCACCTAATGTGGGGAACTATACTGCACCTAATGTGGAGAACTATACTGCACCTAATGTGGGGGAACTATACTGCACCTAATGTGGGGGAACTATACTGCACCTAATGTGGGGGAACTGTACTGCACCTAATGTGGGGGAACTATACTGCACCTAATGTGGAGAACTATACTGCACCTAATGTTGGGGAACTGTACTGCACCTAATGTGGGGGAACTATACTGCACCTAATGTGGAGAACTATACTGCACCTAATGTGGGGAACCATACGGCACCTAATGTGGGGGGAGCTATACTGCACCTAATGTGGGGGAACTATACTGCACCTAATGTGGGGAACTACACTGCACCTAATGTGGGGGAACTGTACTGCACCTAATGTGGGGTGACTATACTGCACCTAATGTGGGGTGACTATACTGCACCTAATGTGGGGTGACTATACTGCACCTAATGTGGGGGAACTGTACTGCACCTAATGTGGGGAAACTATACTGCACCTAATGTGGGGAAACTATACTGCACCAAATGTGGGGGGACTATACTGCACCTAATGTTTGGGAACTGTACTGCACCTAATGTGGGGGAACTATACTGCACCTAATGTGGGAGAACTATACTGCACCTAATGTGGGGGAACTATACTGCACCTAATGTGGGGGAACTATACTGCACCTAATGTGGGAGAACTATACTGCACCTAATGTGGGGGAACTGTACTGAACCGAATATGGAGGAACTGTACTGAACCTAATGTGGGGGAACTGTCGGGCGGGGGGGGGGGGGGCAACATAATGAAGTGCTCCGTCTTCCAGGCTGCCTATAGGCAGAGCCGGCCCTGGTTGTGGTGGGGGTTATCAGGGTCCAAAAGGTGGACATGCCAGCTTGGCAGCAGATTGGAAGATGCTCGCTCCTCCCCCCTCCCTTCTCTTCGGTAAATTTACACAAAGCCATCTCTTCGGCTAAAAATTAGGTTTCCTTCCGAAAATACAGAAAGCAGCAAAGCTAAAAATTTCCAGGATGGGTGGTAAACCTCAAGAACCTCTTACAAATCGCGCTCAGTGACCGGTGTGATGGAGATTCAGGAGATTTTAACCCTTTGGTTGTTACAGCTGAAAGGATGAAGTTACACTTGGACGTGAGGGCCTGAGATGGCCAAGGGCCCTAAACCATTGGAGGAGACAGAACTGCATCAAGGGACAATTTCTAGATCCTCTTTACCCAGAGAGTAAGACTTTGTGCATCTTTTAGTGAATCCTCGGGACATTTTTTAAATGTTTTAAAATCAGTTTTTCATGAATATAATGTAGAAGTCAAGCGTAAAGGAGAATGGCGGCCCACAGGACTCTTCCCCTCACCATGTGTAAATCATTAAGTCAACATCCAAGATTTTTTATCGAAAGATTTCATAAAAATTTTTTATCTTCTCAAAATTTTATGTATTAAAATTCAAACCTCTTTTTCAGAATGTTTCCGAAATTCAAAAACATCAAACACCTTGATCCCAGATGAAGACCCAGAGCAACAAAGTATGGAATGACCAATGGATCGTCATGTAGTTTAAAGGAGCACTCTGCCAAAATGTCTGATTGCGCAATCTCCCTACTGCACCCGGCATTCATCTAGAGCGTCGGTGCAGCGCCAGAGGCTCGTGATGCCACGGCCACGCCCTGCTCGTGATGTCACAGCCACACCCCCTCAACACAAGTCTATGGGAGGGGGCATGACATCACAAGACTCCACTCTGCATCACCAGTCATCCGGCACGGAGCTCCGTGCACTGGATGTCTGGGGTGCCGCAGCCCCCTTTGGATAAGGGATAAGATTTCTAGGGGCAGAGTACCCCTTTAAAGCTCCTTGTGAGATGACCTTGAGAATTCCCAACTAAATGTTATTTTTGGATAGAAGGCGATCATGGCCACCATCAGACTCCAAATACCTTCCACTTTTGAAGCACCACCAGAACTCTTTGTTTTAGCAGTAGATTTCTAGACATGTGGAAGCAGATGAAGGTGGAGAATCCCTTTAACCTCTGAGCCTTGACCATCATTCCGCATCCAGATAAGTGGAATCACCAATAAGCAAGCGCAGGACTAAGGGACTTTGTTGTGTATTCATAGTTAAGTAGGCCACAGCATTGCTCTATTCATGAAAAGCTACGCTCAGGGTGAGCTGGGCCGGCACAGTGCCCGTTCTCAGTCGTTGACCTTTGTGTGGTTCGACCGTCCAGACAGACCATGTTTTCCCCAAGTGACTGCTCGACAATTGATTCCACTGCTGACATCTCAGCGTGCGCTCTCCCAGACTGCTCCCATCGATTAGTGTCTCATCAGCAGATGAATCCTTTGTTGGTTGCCGATCGATGCTATAGACTAAGTCTGCCTCGCCGTTTCCTTCTCGCCGTGTGTAAAAGAGACAGCGGTTCTAATGATTCCTTCTTTTAATATGAGCTTTTGATGATCGCTTGTACCTTTCAATACAATTAAAAGGTCCACGGATTGCGGCTCTCTGCAGCTAGTACCTAATTGAGAGGCTTGTAATTGAGGAGAGGCTGTTTGATCGTCGTATTTATCAGTCGCCCGTTTGTTGTTTTTACTCTGATCAGACATATTTGGCGCAAAAAAAAAACTACCAAAAAAATCAAGAAAAAGAAAAAAGTTGAAACATTCGACTTTAACCATTTACGGAGTATGAAAAAAAATTAAAAAAAAAACAGCTGCCACAGAGGTGAGTGGGTCTATTACGGGGATTCTGGTGGATGGACTGAGCTATGTTATATGACCCAATGGGCTTGAATTGAGGGGGCGGAGCGTGACGTCACACGGGGGCGGGGCCGTGACATCACAATGCTCCGGCCCCCGTGATCGCCAGTAATCAGACCCGGAGCGAACATGCTCCGGGGACTGATTATAACGGTGTGCTGCGTGCAAGATCACGGGGGTCCCCAGCGGAGAGGGGATACGATGTCTTAGCGCCGGAGTACCCCTTTAAGAAAAGTGTCCGAGTTGCCCCCCCCCCCACCTCATTGACTTTAGCTGGAAAAATCCTAGACCTGAAAGTGCAAAAACCATAGTGACAAATGGGTCATTTGATACATAAGACAATGGAGCCACTTGGATATGTGGCATGACGGAAAAACTAAATGGGCTTTTATAGTTTAAGGGAATTAGGGACATTTGTTGTATTTGGGAGTGGGGGGGAGGGGGGTGTTATCTCCTATGTAGAATAATGGGATGGCCTTTGCGGACAAAGGATGTAGCTAGGTTTGTCTTAACACTCAGTTTGCAGCCCAAGACTTGAATCTAAACACCATGGTACACCAAAGTGGCTTGTTGGCACTGTCCTGGCATTGGACACATTTTCCCCTTTGGCCCCTTCCTAATTATTTGCCTACATGGGGGGTATTTGTGATGTTAACAAATGGGGGGCAGAGATGTACCTAAAGGGGTACTCCACTGGCCAGCGTAAAGAAGTAAATGTTCCAAACGCTGTTTTCGCGCTGCGGGGTTCGACCACGCCCCTGTGATGTCATGGTCACGCCCTCTCAGTGCAAGTCAATGGGAGGGGGCGTGACGACAGTCACGCCCACTCCCATTGACTTGCATTGAGGGGGCGTGTCCGTGATGTCACAAGGGGCGTGGGCCAACCCCCAAAGCATGAAAACAGCTTTCGGAACATTTACTTCCAAATGCTGGCCAGTGGAGTACCCCTTTAAGTTTTCCTTCACCTACGAAAACAATTGAGTCTTGTATCTTAACAGCATCTTGCAGAAAAGGGGCTTGTGTTGGCACCCTCCTGGCACTGAGCACCTGGAGCACATTTTCCCTACAAGCCCCTTTTCTAGCTATTACTTCGCCTCTATACACACCCTTTATAGAGGCGAAGTGATAGAACTATGGACTGGAGACTTCTCGCCTTTCTCAGTGGAATCCTACAGACCCCTCGCCTGCTGTTAGGACTGAGGATGTTTAGGAGCGATAACCGACATTTCGTGCATTTTTCGTAGGAGGCGGCAGATTCTATCTTGGTCCACTGTCTATTAACAATGGGGGTTGATGGGTAAATATTAGTGAAGGATGAGAAGGACATAGGCCTTATTCTGTGGCCTGGTGTCTCGGTGTTATCGAGGCAGAAGCAGATTTACAACATGCCAGATCATCATGGCGAACGCAGCTGGCAGATTAGAGCGGCCCCTTTCCTAATATTGTTGGGTTACAAGCCCCTACCCCAATGTCTTACTAAGAGACCCTCATTGTCCCTACTGAGCAGTTTAATGGGACATTCCAGCCAAACCCTTTAAGAACATCAGGGTTAATGTGTTCACTGCTATCACCTTACTACTATTCATGTGTTTGTAGATTTATATGTGGTCCTATAGTCATAGGGTTTTATACATTTATTATTCATGTGTGTTTGTAGATTTATACGTGGTCATATAGTCATAGGGTTTTATACATTTATTATTCATATGTGTTCGTAGATTTCTACGTGGTCCTATAGTCATAGGGTTTTATACATTTATTATTCATATGTGTTTGTAGATTTATACGTGGTCATATAGTCATAGGGTTTTATACATTTATTATTCATATGTGTTCGTAGATTTCTACGTGGTCCTATAGTCATAGGGTTTTATACATTTATTATTCATATGTGTTTGTAGATTTCTACGTGGTCCTATAGTCATAGGGTTTTATACATTTATTATTCATGTGTGTTTGTAGATTTATACGTGGTCATATAGTCATAGGGTTTTATACATTTATTATTCATATGTGTTTGTAGATTTCTACGTGGTCATATAGTCATAGGGTTTTATACATTTATAATGCATATGTGTTTGTAGATTTCTACGTGGTCCTATAGTCATAGGGTTTTATACATTTATTATTCATATGTGTTTGTAGATTTCTACGTGGTCCTATAGTCATAGGGTTTTATACATTTATTATTCATGTGTGTTTGTAGATTTATACGTGGTCATATAGTCATAGGGTTTTATACATTTATTATTCATATGTGTTTGTAGATTTCTACGTGGTCATATAGTCATAGGGTTTTATACATTTATAATTCATATGTGTTTGTAGATTTCTACGTGGTCCTATAGTCATAGGGTTTTATACATTTATTATTCATATGTGTTTGTAGATTTCTACGTGGTCATACAGTCATAGGGTTTTATACATTTATTATTCATATGTGTTTGTAGATTTATATGTGGTCATATAGTCATAGGGTTTTATATATTCATTATTCATATGTGTTTGTAGATTTCTACCTGGTCATATAGTCATAGGGTTTTATACATTCATTTACATGTTAATATTTTCATAGAGGCTCCAATGACCGCAGAATTTTAGGTGTTTGTGGATGTTCATACATTCATAGATGGTCATAGGATCTATACATTGTATAAGTGTTTATACACGGTCAGCTGTGACCCATCAATGTCTGGACCCAATTGTTCTGTGCTGTGTCCTGTGGTATCAGATCCTGTGAGGAGCGGCCTCCCAGTCCTGTGTGATCTGACCGGTCTGTGGGGCCCCATACACAGCTGTGATGTCCTGTGTGATCTGACCGGTCTGTGGGGCCCCATACACAGCTGTGATGTCCTGTGTGATCTGACCGGTCTGCGGGGCCCCATACACAGCTGTGATGTGCTGTGTGATCTGACCGGTCTGTGGGGCCCATATACAGCTGTGATGTCCTGTGTGATCTGACCGGTCTGCGGGGCCCCATACACAGCTGTGATGTGCTGTGTGATCTGACCGGTCTGTGGGGCCCATATACAGCTGTGATGTCCTGTGTGATCTGACCGGTCTGAGGGGCCCCATACACAGCTGTGATGTCCTGTGTGATCTGAACGGTCTGCGGGGCCCCATACACAGCTGTGATGTCCTGTGTGATCTGATCGGTCTGCGGGGCCCCATACACAGCTGTCATGTCCTGTGTGATCTGACCGGTCTGCGGGGCCCCATACACATGTGCTGTGTGATCTGACCGGTCTGCGGGGCCCCTGCTGGAAGTTTTTCAGCAGTTTGCTCTACAGCAGTTCTTCTGGGGTATTTTGGCAACTCTGTCGGTATGTTTATATAAAAAATACCAGCAATGCAATGACCGGTATTTATCCAACCAATCCTCCAGTTCCCAGGATGTTACACCATATACTATACCAGTGTTTCCAAACCAGAGCATCTCCAGCTGTTGCAAAACTACAACTCCCAGTATGCCCGGACAGCCAGCGGCTGTCCGGGCATGCTGGGAGTTGTAGTTTTGCAACCGCTGGAGGCACTCCTGGCTGGGAAACACTGACCTATACCATATACTATTATATAGTCCAACATGCTGGGAGTTGTAGTTTTGCAACAGCTGGAGGCACCCCTGATTGGGAAACACTGACGTATACTATATACTACTATATAGTCCAACATGCTTGGAGTTGTAGTTTTCGTTTGGGCAGCTGCTGCGCCACAGGCTGTATCAGGGCATGCCGGGAGTTGTAGTTAGCAACTCACTGCAACCAGTGCTGGTGCACGGATTTTTGAGTATACAGGCAAAAAAAACATTTTGGTGCCCCCTCCAGGCGCACCGCAATCACCTGCCTCTCCCCTTCCCACTCTGGCGATACGGCCATAATGCATAGCCCTGCCACCATAGCCTAATCCATTCCGGTTCCCCAACACTCGCCCAAAGTGAAGCTTCCAATTCTCCTGCCAGTGAGTGGTTGAGGATTCAGATTTTTCCGCCCCTACCAGCTGCCTTAGCTGCCTTATGGTAGCACCGGCCCTGACTGCAACTCCCGAATTTAATTTAAAAAAAAAGCGATCAAAAAGTCACATCAACACAAAAATGGTATTGTTAAAAACTACACATCGGGGCGCAAAAAAAGTGCCCTCTTACAGGCCTGTATAAGAAGAAATAAAAAAGTTATAGGGGAATAAGAAGAATAAGACAAAATTTCCCCCACATATGTGTATCCTGCGATGTTACTCCTATATAATTAATTATGCAAATTAGCATGGCCAATATATTTTTTTTTTGCGAGAAAGGTGGCGACCCCACCCAGCCCAGTATGAGTCTCCATCATTACACAAGGTCCAGCTCCTCCTCCTCTCCAGCAGGTTACATAAGGCGGCTCCGCTCATCTATTCTGGGAACCCACAGCTGTTTGCCTCTTGGCTGGCAGAACCCGTCCTCCTGCCAAATCCTGGTCAGGACACTTGGGATCTGTGGTTCCAGAACCCTTTAAGGACCCCCGAGTGGGCATGCTGAGATTTGTAGTTCCTTAATGATGGTGGGAAAAGGGGGTCAGGTCTCCGCGTGCGAGCGGTGAATTACGGCCTCTTATCCGGACCATATAAAGTAGAATTATAGTGAGGAATCAAAGCGCAGGAAGCGGCAGGAATGTAACATGTGGTCTCTGGACCGGGATGGCTTTCTGGACGCCGCAAAGTTTTCTCTGCATTTTATTTTTCCTTATAAAAAGTAGAAACTATTTAAGTAACAAATAAAGGAAAATTCCAGTCTGAACCCTGCCAGAAAAAAGGAAAAAACCTGCTCGGTCCGCACGGCGTCCGGGACGGGGGAGAAGGTTCGTACCCATGGAGGCGCTGGTGATCAGAGACAGGGTGCGGGAGCCCATAGCAATCAAGTACAAGCAAAACCCATAGCAACCACAGAGAAGTATATAACTATCCATAGCAACCACAGAGAAGAATATAATTATCCATAGCAACCACAGAGAAGTATATAACTATCCATAGCAACCACAGAGAAGTATATAATTATCCATAGCAACCACAGAGAAGTGTATAATTATCCATAGCAACAACAGAGAAGTATATAATTATCCATAGCAACCACAGAGAAGAATATAATTATCCATAGCAACCACAGAGAAGTATATAATTATCCATAGCAACCACAGAGAAGTATATAATTATCCATAGCAACCACAGAGAAGTATATAATTATCCATAGCAACAACAGGGAAGTATATAACTATCCATAGCAACCACAGAGACGTATATAATTATCCATAGCAACCACAGAGAAGAATATAACTATCCATAGCAACCACAGAGAAGTATATAATTATCCATAGCAACCACAGAGAAGTATATAATTATCCATAGCAACAACAGGGAAGTATATAACTATCCATAGCAACCACAGAGACGTATATAATTATCCATAGCAACAACAGAGAAGTATATAACTATCAATAGCAACCACAGAGAAGTATATAACTATCCATAGCAACCACAGAGAAGTATATAACTATCCATACCAACCACAGAGAAGTATATAACTATCCATAGCAACAACAGGGAAGTATATAATTATCCATAGCAACCACAGAGAAGTTTATAATTATCCATAGCAACCACAGAGAAGTATATAACTATCCATAGCAACAGAGAAGTATATAATTATCCATAGCAACCACAGAGAAGTATATAACTATCCATAGCAACCACAGAGAAGAATATAATTATCCATAGCAACCACAGAGAAGTATATAACTATCCATAGCAACCACAGAGAAGTATATAACTATCCATAGCAACAACAGAGAAGTATATAATTATCCATAGCAACAACAGGGAAGTATATAATTATCCATAGCAACCACAGAGAAGTATATAATTATCCATAGCAACAACAGGGAAGTATATAATTATCCATAGCAACAACAGGGAAGTATATAATTATCCATAGCAACAACAGAGAAGTATATAATTATCCATAGCAACAACAGGGAAGTATATAACTATCCATAGCAACAACAGGGAAGTATATAATTATCCATAACAACAACAGGGAAGTATATAACTATCCATAGCAACAACAGGGAAGTATATAATT
Organism: Hyla sarda; assembly: GCF_029499605.1. Taxonomy (NCBI): domain Eukaryota; kingdom Metazoa; phylum Chordata; class Amphibia; order Anura; family Hylidae; genus Hyla; species Hyla sarda. The sequence goes on along the minus strand of NC_079190.1, from coordinate 512,728,754 downwards.
ATCCATAACAACAACAGGGAAGTATATAATTATCCATAACCACAGAGAAGTATATAACTATCCATTGTGTGGTGTCCCAAAACACAAGTGGCCCTTCTGTACACTGTACACGACCCCCGCCGCCTGCTCCAAGCGTTTGAAACAAAATGTCCCAAACGCTGGGGCAGCGAAGTACCCCTTTAACATGATTATAATACATTAACTCTTTATATCACACAAGAAATGATGAGAGTCCTGAGGAGTGTGGAGGCCAGGGGACTGGGACTGAGTCCACCTGATAGGACCTCCCATAGACTTGCATTGAGGGTGTGTGACAGTGACTTTACGACCCCCTGCCCACTCCAAGCGTTCTAAATGAATGTCGGGAACTGCACAGAGATTGCGGGGGTTCCCAGAGGCAGGACCCCCGCGTTCAGACATCTTATCCCCTATTCTTTAGATAGGGGATAAGATGTCTAGGGACGGAGTACCCCTTTAATGTGCCTTTAAATGTTGTTACTAAGTCTTATGTAACCAGAGAAGGTGTCAGTGACCAGGTGACTTGTGGGTGTCCTATAGGACCCCTCAATAGCAACCACAGAGAAGTATATAATTATGCATGATAACCACAGAGGATATAATTACCCATAGCAACCATAGAAGTACATAGTTCTCTATCACAACCACAGAGAAGTATATAATTATCCATAACATCCACAGAGAAGTACAAAATTACCCATAGCAACCACAGAAAAGTATATAATTACTCATAGCAACCACAGAAAAGTATATAATTACTCATAGCAACCACAGAAAAGTATATAATTACTCATAGCAACCACAGAAAAGTATATAATTACTCATAGCAACCACAGAAAAGTATATAATTACTCATAGCAACCACAGAAAAGTATATAATTACTCATAGCAACCACAGAAAAGTATATAATTACTCATAGCAACCACAAAAAAGTATAGAATTACACATAGCAACCACAGAAAAGTATATAATTACCCATAGCAACCACAGAAAAGTATATAATTACCCATAGCAACCACAGAAAAGTACATAATTACCCATAGCAACCACAGAAAAGTACATAATTACCCATAGCAACCACAGAAAAGTATATAATTACCCATAGCAACCACAGAAAAGTACATAATTACACATAGCAACCACAGAAAAGTATATAATTACTCATAGCAACCACAGAAAAGTACATAATTACCCATAGCAACCACAGAAAAGTACATAATTACCCATAACAACCAGAGAAGTATATCATTACTCATAGCAACCACAGAAATACATAATTACCCATAGCAACCACAGAAGTACCTAATTACCCATAGCAACCACAGAGAAGTACATCATTATCCATAGCAACCACAGAGAAGTACATCATTATCCATAGCAACCACAGAGAAGTACATAAGTAATCCTAGCAATCAGAAAGTACAATATCCATAGCAACCACAGAAAAGAACATAATTAGCCATAACAACCAGAGAAGTATATAATTACCCACAGCAACCACAGAGAAGTATATAATTACCCATAGCAACCACAGAGAAGAACATAGTTATCCATAGCAACCACAGATAAGTACATAATTACCCATAGCAACCACAGAGAAGTACATTATTATCCATAGCAACCACCAATAAGTCCATTATTACCCATAGCAACCACAAAGAAGTACATTATTATCCATAGCAACCATAGAGAAGTCCATTATTACCCATAGCAACCACAAAGAAGTACATTATTATCCATAGCAACCACAGAGAAGTACAATATTATCCATAGCAACCACAGATAAGTACATTATTATCCATAGCAACCACAGAGAAGTACATTATTATCCATAGCAACCACAGAGAAGTACAATATCATCCATTAGAACCAGAGGGAGGGGAAAAAGTGAGAATAAAGTCACAATAAGGGGAGTATCATGTTATACCGCAATACCCTAAACCGCCCTGGTGTACGCCCATGAGAATAAGAGTTTCAGGTCCCTTCTGGACCCCATGGTACATTTCATTGCGGTTTCCATTGTGAGGGCCTGTAGCATTGTAGTATCACCGCTATACCCCGTCATAACAACATGGTGACGAGCAGGGGGAGGAGCCGACGCATCTGTAGTCAGCTCCGCCCATATCTCAATGTCATTCTGACACACAGTGTATATATAGAATAAAGGAAGGCTACTAACCCCCAGTATTAGAGGGGAAAAAACGCTAAAACACCTTACAAATTTTTTTTTACCAAAAATTTTTAATATTTTTTTCCCCCCACATTCTGTAATATCAGGTTAGGAGGGGATCCGGGGGGCCGTATTTCTACCAGGAGACTTTGGTAAATAAACTTCAGCATTGGGAAGAAACAAAATGACAAAAGGCGAAGAATAAATCAGAGTCGCCAACGTCGCCGCCGCCCCCCCCCCCCCTCCCCTGCTTCTTCAGATGATCTGTGGTAGTAAAAGCCGGAGAAGAGGCGAACTGTCAGGAATTGCTTCTCTGGCGAGGACACAGAGATACATTTGCGTGCTCCTCTGGGGACATCTCATCAGTTCTATACCTTTTCTCTAATGGACAATAATTGATTTGAACTTTCTGCTTAATGTGAAGCTGCAAACAGCTTCACGGCTGCCGGGAGCAATGAGCAAGTGTTTAGTAAAATGGAGGCGGCGCCTGGAAGCTATCATTTCTACGCCGGCTGTTATTTTATCACGTCTTACGCGGCCTCTTTTCTTCTTTTTTATTTTAAGGGGATGAATTATCTGTGAGGTGACTCATGTAGCATGACTAAGGCACTAGACTTCTCACTATGGCGTATATACCCACACAACAGCCGCATCCGAGAACGCACGGCGCCGTCCCTCACAAGCTACATGCCAGGGTCTGGGCGACAGAATGCCCAACAATGCTCCAATACAGTGTTTTTCAACCAGGGTGCCTCCAGCTGTTGCAAAACTACAATTCCCAGCGTGCCCGGACAGCCTCTGGCTGTCCGGGCATGCTGGGAGTTGTAGTTTTGCAACAGCTGGAGGCACCATGGTTGGGAAACAATGTCCTACGGACAGTAAGCCTTATTTGGACATTATCAGTTTTTGTCTGTCCTGGAGAGTGTCATGTAGTCTTTCCAGTAGTTGTGCATAACTACTTTATATCCTGATCTCATAGAGATAGCAGCCGTATACAGATAGAGCTGGAGGGAAGATGTATAACTGCTATATATCACGATCCCATAGCTGGGAGGGGAAGTGTATAACTACTTTATATCCTGATCCCATAGAGATAGCAGTAGTATACAGATAGAGCTAGAGGGGGAGGGGTACAACTACTATATATCCTGATCCTATAGAGATAGCAGCAGTATACAGATAGAGCTAGAGGGGAGGGTTACAACTACTATATATCCTGATCCTATATAGATAGCAGCCGTTTACAGATAGAGCTAGAGGGAAGATGTATAACTACTATATATCCTGATCCCATAGAGATAGCAGCAGTAAACAGATAGAGCTGGAGGGAAGATGTACAACTGCTATATATATCCTGATCCCATAGCTGGGAGGGGAGGTGTATAACTACTTTAAATCCTGATCCCATAGAGATAGCAGTAGTATACAGATAGAGCTAGAGGGGGAGGGGTACAACTACTATATATCCTGATCCTATAGAGATAGCAGCAGTATACAGATAGAGCTGGTGGAGAGGTGTATAACTACTATATATCCTGATCCCATAGAGATAGCAGCCGTTTACAGATAGAGCTAGAGGGAAGATGTATAACTACTATATATCCTGATCCCATAGAGATAGCAGCAGTATACAGATAGAGCTGGAGGGAAGATGTACAACTGCTATATATATCCTGATGCCATAGCTGGGAGGGGAGGTGTATAACTACTTTAAATCCTGATCCCATAGAGATAGCAGTAGTATACAGATAGAGCTAGAGGGGAGGGGTACAACTACTATATATCCTGATCCTATAGAGATATCAGCAGTATACAGATAGAGCTGGTGGAGAGGTGTATAACTACTTTATATCCTGATCCCATAGAGATAGCAGTAGTATACAGATAGAGCTGGACGGGAGGTGTAAAACTACTATATATCCTGATCTCATAGAGATAGCAGCAGTATAAAGATAGAGCTGGAGAGGAGGTATATAACTACTATATATCCTGATCCCATAGATATAGCAGCAGCAGCCGTATACAGATAGAGCTGGAGGGGAGGTGTATAACTACTTTATGTCCTGATCCCATAGAGATAGCAGCAGAATATACATAGAGCTGGAGGGGAGGTGTATTACTACTATATATCCTGATCTCATAGAGATAGCAGCAGTAGTATACAGATAGAGCTGGAGGGGAGGCATATAACTACTATATATCCTGATCACATTGAGATAGCACTAGCAGTATCAGATTTATGCTAACATGACCCAGTTACAGTAATAATCCGTATGGATGCAGCTGTGCTGGTATAAAACAGATGGGGCTGTAGGACTTTAATGGCGAGCGTGCATTAAGTCTGAGGAGGAGACCAAGAGACTAGAACTGCGGCAATAAGCGTAATTTATGTAATATTCTTCAAATTAAAAAAAACTAAAACTAAATTAAAATATGAATGTAAAAAAAAAAAAAGTAAAAATAAAAAGACCTGCGGTACCATGTTGTATACCAGTCTGGCCAATGCTGGAGCGGCGAGTGGTTTATAGGAAGTATTTTACATAAATAATAATAGTTTTGTTAAATATTAATCCGGATTTAGAGACATAAAATATTTGTGACTCTAAATATTTCAGGAAATCTAATTACACGGCGGAAAGCAATAAGTTGTTCACAGACCGAAACGTTGCTTGGGGCCACAAAGACAGGCACCGGTGGGCCGCGCCGCGCGGCACAAACCACACATACATCTTCTCGTCTGGAAATATTTCTGTAGCGGAAAAAATAATTGTAACATTTGTATAAATGATGTAACAAATGAGCATCGGGATGTCGTCGATGATGGGTCCAGATAACAGCCCAAAAAAAATACCGCCGGGGGGTCCCCTCAGGCTTAGCAAACAGCACCTCAATCACAGATACTGGCACCGCAGCCACAGCAAATGATTTCTAGCTTCGCCAATATTTCTCTCTCCGGAGCTGCAGTCTCAATTCTGCCTGGTTTTATTAGATTAACTCTTTAGAGTGGTGACAAGGAGCTTTTTGGGCACTTACCACTGTTATTGAGCCCCTAAGAATTACCTTCATGGTGCACAGATAGTTCTTATTCTATCCATTTCAGGCTGCAGGACCAGAGCTGAGCTGTTTGCAAGTGGTGGACACACAGTTACTTCCTCCCTTACTTCTTTGGCCAATCAGAGCACATCACACACTCCTCTATAAACCTGCCTGGTTTTATTAGATTAGTATTTTCCAAATAGTGTCTCCAGCTGTTGCAAAACTACAACTCCCAGCATGTCCGGTAGCCAAAGGCTGTCCATAGTGCACAGATAGTTCTCATTCTATCCATTTCAGGCTGAGGGACCAGAGCTGGGATGTTTGCAAGTGGTGGACACACAGTTACTTCCTCCCTTACTTCTCTAGCCAATGACATACTCCTCTCTGCTGTGCCTAGATATAATGTTGGTGAAAGTGCACTGAACAGGCCGGAACTTTGTTGGGCTAATGATTTACACAGTACGCTACAACGAGGGCTTGTGTAAAAAGTTGCGGCTTTTAAAATTCTAGAAGACTGGAGTACTTCCTTGGTAAATATCCAAAATTGAATGTAAAATTGTAAAATTGAAAGTATACCTGTTATACCTATAAATTTTTTTAAACCTTCCTGATTTTATTAGATCAGTGTTTCCAAACAGAAAGTCTCCAGCTGTTGCAAAATTACAACTCCCAGCATGCCTGGAAAGCCAACAGCTGGAGACACACTATTTGAAAAATACTTTATTAACCCTTTGTTAATGTGGTGACAAGGTGCTTTTTTGGGGCTCTTACTGCTGTTATTGAGCCCATCAGAGTCCCCTCCATGGTGCGCAGATATTTCTCATTCTATCCATTTCAGGCTGCGGGATGAGAGCTGGGCTGTTTGCAAGTAGTAAACACACAGTTACTTTCTCCCTTACTTCTCTGGCTAATCACAGCACATGACATACTCCTCTCTGCCGTGCCTTCATATAATGTTGGTGAAAGTGCACTGAAAAGACACTACTACAGATCTGATGAACCATGATTTCCCCCATTCTAATTGAATGCTGCTAGCTGTCCTTGGAAACAAACAGCACTTTAAGGCCATGTTCACATGGTTAACATATTTCTGGTGCGGAAACTCAAATTCCGTTATCCGCAGAAAGAAAAGTCTATTATCTGTGCTAAGTCTGCATGGCCTATAAGACTGCGCATTTCAGAGTGGTCCATGTTCTGTCGGCGCTCCGCTGTCGGTGGTGCTGACATTCCACCGTGTGAACACAACCAAACTTTCTAAATTAAAATTCTAACTTTACATAAAACTTTACACCAAACTATTTGTTCCCCTGCAATTTTAATGTTTTTTCAAACACGAAGATAAGGAGCAATCGCACAACAGAAGCGGCAGGGAAGGAAAATGTAAATATTGTAAATCACTTTACGAATTCGTTTTTTCCCCCCCTTCACTTACATCCATCAAATCCGCTAATAATAAAGAAATCGGCTCTAAGTGGAAAAATACATTAGAAAAAAAAAAAAAACGTCCTCTTCTTTACCAGCCTTTGCAGTGGGTGTTATTATGCACGCTATATAGCATCTTTTTGCTAAAAGTATTGAAAAAAGAAAAAAAAAACTAAAAAAACAATGGCTCCATTGTTTAATAAATAAAAGGGGATTTTTTTTCAGGCATCCAAAACAACAAAGAAAATGTAAATTTGATTTAAAATAAACAGGCGAAGGGAGGGCGCAAAATCGGCAATGAGGCTTAAAACGCATTTCGTACGATGTTACCCCTGAGCTCTGTACGTAAGGACTGGGAAAAAAAAAAAAACGGAGAAAAAAAAAAGTGAATTTTTATTAACCCTTTCAAAACCACTTTATTAGGTTGTTCAATCAATAAGCCAATCCCACGGCAGCAGCTCAATGCATTTAGGCAAGTAGACGCGGTCAAGACAACTGAAGTTGAAACCGCATCATGATGCGAAAGAAAGGGGGTTTGAGTGACAATGAACCTGATATGGTTGTCGGTTTATAGAGAATGGTCCGAAAAAGAGGGAATATCCAGTGGAGGAAAAGGCCTTGTGGATGTCAGGAGAATGGGCACACTGGTTCGAGATGATAGAAAGGCAGTAGTAACTCAAAAAACCACTGGTTACAATCAAGATCGGCAGAATACCATCTATCGCAGCACAACACTCCGACCTTGAAGCAGATGAGCTACAGCAGCTGTCCGGGCATGCTGGGAGTTGTAGTTTTGCAATAGCTGAAGGTACCATGGTTGGGAAACACTACTCTACAGTGTGAGACTATTGCAAAACTACAACTCCCAGCATGCCCGGACAGCCGTTGGCTGTCCGAGCATGCTGGGAGTTGTAGTTTTGCAACAGATGGAAGAGTCTTGGTGTCACCATAAAAGAGTCGGTGACACCGGATCTGCCACAAGTATCTCTATGGAACTTCTGTAGGTTTGTACCACTGAGGTTAAGGGAAGGGGGGACTCCGATCATGTTATATGTTTGATCATGTGGCTGACCAGCTGGTACAGAACTACATCTCCCAGCATGCCTTGAGGCCATGGATTCGAGATTGTTGCATTAGGAGTGTTACAAAAGTTCTGCATCTACAGCAGCCAGATGAATGATGCTTTGGTCACATGATTCGCCTAACCAATGGTTATAGGAAAAGTCCTTAGTCCAGTCTTTCTATCCCAGGAGAAAGGTTGGACACAAACCTGTTCAAACCAGTTCAGGCCTTGCTCTTACCAGAGAAACTTCTCCTAGCCCTGCTACTGCTAGGCATACCTACTTCTAGACCACGTCTTCTAGGTAACACCTTATATGCAATCAAGTTACCGTTCCTGCCACGAATAGTGACCACACTGAGGATAAGGATAAAGTGCAATTTTGTCCAAAGAGAATTTCTTCTTTGTCAGAAAGGAGAAGGCTGTACAAGGACCTCTCTACTAATCTCTTTGTTGGCCTCCAGTGGGAGTTAGTGCTGCTTGGCTACCGCATCAAGAGATTTTCCCTGGAAAATGTTACACAACCAGGTGTGCGGGTAAATGAGAGTTTACATATTGTTCACACGGCTGCTCAAGGGAGCTCCGCCGCTCAGTTCATTGAAAGAATGGGAGTAGAGTGGAGTAAAAAAAAAAAAAAGAGTGCATGTCCAATCTCTTTTCTCCTCCTAACTTCCCCAAAACACTAGACACCCAACTGACTTCATTAAAGTCAATGAGAACAGTTGGGACCCGGCTATGTCAGTTGTGCTCCTACCTGTTCAGGGTCCATTCAATGCAGAAAAAAAAAAGAGCAGACCCTAAACCCTTGGATGTAGCACAATGGCAGTGTGAACCTAGCCTAAGCCAATCCGTGAAGATCCTCATCAGTAGTTTCAATAACTTTGGACTAGGAACATCTTTAGGTGTGAACTGGCCCAGGAGAAGCTAGCTGTCTCCAACCTTAGACCATGTATAGGCTAACAGTGCCCTGGCGTCACACAGTGATAAGAAATCCTTGCACCCCCATGTCACCACAATAACACATGCAAAGAAGTACTTTAAAGAGACAGAGACCAAATATCAATATGTATCAAATCAACTAAATCTTATTGGAATTGCACAAGACATTTCAGTAACGTTGTTTCATGGAATCCTAGTGCCCAGAGGCATGTATAAGGGAACAGCTTCAATGACAAAAAGTTGTGGTTGGGTCACAGGGTACATTGGGTTAGGTGCACCACCCTGCTATGTGATGTTAGATAAAGGACTACAACTCTCAGCTAGCCTGCACCACAAGTGCCTCTAGAGCCCCAACCTACCAGGGAGAACAGATGCCTATTATCCAATAAATGGCCTCAAAAGTTCTAAAAATAAGGATACAGAATACACTTAAAGAAAGACAGATCTGACTGACACGACTGAATGATCACAATGGAACAAGACAAACCCCTCTGCTGTGAGCTGGAAAGAACGCTGACACCTAGTGGTCACAATAATAACTGATGTTTACCAAACAACATGTGCAGATAATTCAGGGATTTTTTTACACAGAGCCCATTAAATGTTAACAATGTTTCCAGCATTGGCTATTCCGCAGCTTCGCACTTGCAGATGATCAGAAATTGATTTTTGGATCACACGGCAGAGGAAACGGAGAGCGAGCGCAGAACATATAACTGGAGAGTTAAATCTCGCAGATAAATCTCCCTCTCTGGGATTATCTGTTCCATCAAGATAGGAAAAGTTTGCAGATGCTCCTGTCTCTCTGGAGGAATACATGCTCGCATTTTAATATTCTCAGCAGCTGGTTCCCTTTGAATACCATTGGGATGATTCAGCCACCCACCAGATCCAGCGGCTCCATGTGTGCGGAAGAGTCAGGAAACATCCAGTCCTGTCTGTAAGAACTAGAGAAAGTCCCTGCGACCAATGGTAAAGGCAGGAGAGTGCAGTGCCACCACTAACCTGCTATTATACTGCCCCCTACGTACAGGAAAATAAGCATGATAATACTTCCCCGTGTACTAAGTACTATAATACTGCTCCTATATACAAGAATATAGCTACTATAATACTGCCCCTATATACAAGAATATAGCTACTATAATACTGCCCCTATATACAAGAATATAACTACTATAATACTGCTCCTATATACAAGAATATAACTACTATAATACTGCTCCTATATACAAGAATATAACTACTATAATACTGCTTCCTATATACAAGAATATAACTACTATAATACTGCTCCTATATACAAGAATATAACTACTACAATACTGCTCCTATATACAAGAATATAACTACTATAATACTGCTCCTATATACAAGAATATAACTACTATAATACTGCTCCTATATACAAGAATATAACTACTATAATACTGCTCCTATATACAAGAATATAACTACTATAATACTGCTCCTATATACAAGAATATAACTACTATAATACTGCTCCTATATACAAGAATATAATTACTATAATACTGCTCCTATATACAAGAATATAACTACTATAATACTGCTCCTATATACAAGAATATAACTACTATAATACTGCTCCTATATACAAGAATATAACTACAATAATACTGCTCCTATATACAAGAATATAACTACTATAATACTGCTCCTATATACAAGAATATATCTACTATAATACTGCTCCTATATACAAGAATATAACTACTATAATACTGCCTCCTATATACAAGAATATAACTACTATAATACTGCTCCTATATACAAGAATATAACTACTATAATACTGCTCCTATATACAAAAATATTACTACTATAATACTGCTCCTATATACAAGAATATAATTACTATAATACTGCTCCTATATACAAGAATATAACTACTATAATACTGCTTTATATACAAGAATATAACTACTATAATACTGCCTCCTATATACAAGAAAATAACTACTATAATACTGCTCCTATATACAAGAATATAACTACTATAATACTGCTCCTATATACAAGAATATAACTACAATAATACTGCTCCTATATACAAGAATATAACTACTATAATACTGCTCCTATATACAAGAATATAACTACTATAATACTGCTCCTATATACAAGAATATAACTACTATAATACTGCTCCTATATACAAGAATATAATTACTATAATACTGCTCCTATATACAAGAATATAACTACTATAATACTGCTTTATATACAAGAATATAACTACTATAATACTGCTCCTATATACAAGAATATAACTACTATAATACTGCTCCTATATACAAGAATATAACTACTATAATACTACCTCCTATATACAAGAATATAACTACTATAATACTGCTCCTATATACAAGAATATAACTACTATAATACTGCTCCTATATACAAGAATATAACTACTATAATACTGCCCCTATATACATGAATATAACTACTATAATACTGATCCTATATACAGAATATAGCTACTATAATACTGCCCCCTATGTACAAGAATATAACTACTATAATACTGCTCCTATATACAAGAATATAACTACTATAATACTGCTCCTATATACAAGAATATAACTACTATAATACTGCTCCTATATACATGAATATAACTACTATAATACTGATCCTATATACAAGAATATAACTACTATAATACTGCCCCCTATGTACAAGAATATAACTACTATAATACTGCTCCTATATACAAGAATATAACTACTATAATACTGCTCCTATACACAAGAATATAACTACTATAATACTGCTCCTATATACAAGAATATAACTACTATAACACTGCTCCTATATACAAGAATATAACTACTATAATACTGCTCCTATATACAAGAATATAACTACTATAATACTGCTCTTATATACAAGAATATAACTACTATAATACTTCTCCTATATACAAGAATATAACTACTATAATACTGCTCCTATATACAAGAATATAACTACTATAATACTGCTCCTATATACAAGAATATAACTACTATAATACTGCTCCTATATACAAGAATATATCTACTATAATACTGCTCCTATATACAAGAATATAACTACTATAATACTGCTCCTATATACATGAATATAACTACTATAATACTGCTCCTATATACAAGAATATAACTGCTATAATACTGCTCCTATATACAAGAATATATCTACTATAATACAGTTTCCTCTCCGCAGATTCTCTATAATATATTCTTCTGTTTATCTGGTTTGAACCCTTTCCATGGAATCTGCAGCTGCGGATGATAAAGCAGAGTTGTCAGTGTGAATGAGAGGTGATTGCTGCGGGTTCTAGCCCCGTACGTGGCAGCGCGGTTGCTATGGGTGACGCCTCTCCATCTCCCTTTGTCCCGGGTATAATAGGTGTCAGCGCTTGGCTCACGTGTCAGGTGGCGGATTGAGCCTTATATAATGGCGCCTGTGATAATTGTTCCATGAAATGACATGATAATTACCTTATAAGCCGTTCACCGTTTCTTCATGAATTTGGATTCATTAAAACAAAAAAAAAATTGACAACAACACAAAAGTATAAACCCAGGATTTCATCTGTAGCCACGCGGAGAAGTAACAGCTCGTGACTGGGAACATTATACATATATATATATATAGGGGTGCAGTGGGTGGCGGTACCACATTACGGGTTGACGTTATTTATTTTCGCTTTTTTTCCGGTTTAAAGGGATTATCCAGGTAAAAACTTTTTTTTATATATCAACTGGCTCCAGAAAGTTAAACAGATTTGTAAATTAATTCTATTAAAAAATCTTAATCCTTTTAGTACTTATGAGCTGCTGAAGTTGAGTTGTTCTTTTCTGTCTAAGTGCTCTCTGATGACACGTGTCTCGGGAACTGTCCAGAGTAGAAGCAAATCCCCATAGCAAACCTCTTCTACTCTGTGCAGTTCCCGAGACAAGCAGAGATGTCAGCAGAGAGCACAGTTGCCAGACAGAAAAGAACAACTCAACTTCAGCATCTGATAATTGTTGAAAGGATTAAGATTTTTTAATAGAAGTAATTTACAAATCTGTTTAACTTTCTGGAGCCAGTTGATATATATATATATACACACCCCTTTAAAGGGGTATTCCAGGCAAAAACTTTTTTTTATATATCAACTGGCTCCGGAAAGTTAAACAGATTTGTAAATTACTTCTATTAAAAAATCTTAATCCTTCCAATAGTTATTAGCTTCTGAAGTTGAGTTGCTGTTTTCTGTCTAACTGCTTTCTGATGACTCACGTCCCAGGAGCTGTGCAGCTCCTATGGGGATATTCTCCCATCATGCACAGCTCCCGGGACGTGACATCATCATTGAGCAGTTAGACAGCCAACTTCAGAAGCTAATAACTATTGGAAGGATTAAGATTTTTTAATAGAAGTAATTTACAAATCTGTTTAACTTTCCGGAGCCAGTTGATATATATATAAAAAAAGTTTTTGCCTGGAATACCCCTTTAAGTATGCAGGCAGCAGTGTAAAGTATGGGGGCTTTTTCTTTGGCTACTTGTATCCACTACACTAGGGAGGGCGCATTCACATCACCATTTTACCATCCTACTTCTTCTCACGAGTTTAAACTTTGTAATCGTACAAATCTGCGCGCCAAGTCGTATCCATTGACTTCCATTCATAAACGATAGACAACGATCAGTTTTGATCCACATCCGATTTTGCACGACTTAAGATCGGAGGTAAAATCGCGGTTGACCACGATTTTTCGTCCAGATTCAAAACCGGATCGGAATCGTGTCCGATTTTTTATTTTATTATTGATGTCTATGTAAATCGCATGGAATCGTGTGACTGAGATGATTTTTTTTTTTGGACGCATGCGCAGTAGACTTCAAAAACACATACGCTTCAAATATATAAAACTTTATTGCCATTGGCAGACATATTCATTTTAAAAACAGGATAAGATTTTTATTGAAAATCGGATGGAAGGGTTACTCCGCTCCCCAGCGACCGGAAAATAGAGTTCCTGAACGCTGTGTGCGGGCTTCCGTGTTCACGCCCCGTCGCGTGATGTCACGTCCCGCCCCCTCAATGCAAGTCTATGGGAGGGGGTGTGACTGCCGTTGCGACCCCTTGCCATAGACTTTCATTGAGGGGGCAGGCTGTGACGTCACGAGGGGGCGGGCCCGCGAAACATGGAACACGGAAGCCCGCACACAGCTTTCAGGAACTCAGTGTTCCGGTCGCTTGGGAGCGGAGTAACCCTTTAATAAATCTGCACAATAAAAAAAAAACTTTATACATTGTTGACAAACTTTAAAAGGGGCACTCCGCTGCTCAGCGTTTGCAACAAACTGTTCCAAATGCTGGAGTCGGGAGCTTGTGATGTCAAAGCCCCGCCCCCTCATGATGTCACACCCCGCCCTCTCAATGCAAGTCTATGGGAGGGGGCGTTTCACGCCCCCTCCCATAGACTTGCATTGAGTGGGCAGGGCGTTACATCATGAGAGGGCGGGGCTATGACATCACGAGCTCCCGGCGCCGGCTCCAGTGTTCGGAACAGTTTGTTTGCTGTGCAGCAGAGTGCCCCTTTAATATATTCTGCATTACAGCCAGTGCTTTAGCCGTGCCCAGAGCTGCACTCACAATTCTGCCGATTAAATTTCAGCCACCTATGAAGCTGCACACACAATACTACTGTTCCACAATATCTTATACTTCAGTCACATCCACAGCTGCGCTCACTATTCTGCTCTTACATAACTTGTTGCTTTTATACCTTAACATACACTTCAGCCACTTTCAGAGCTGCATTCACAATTCTGCTGTTCCACAATGTCTTGCACTCCGGTCTCATTTACAGTTTCAATTGCAATTCTGCTCTTACATAGCACGCAGTCATTGGGGCCCCTATTCACCCCCCAGCACACAATTATTAGGGCTCCTATTCACCCCCCCCCCCATAGCACACAGTCATTGGGGCCCCTATTCACCCCCCCCATAGCACACAGTTATTAGGGCCCCTTTTCACCCCCCCCTCCATAGCACACAGTTATTAGGGCCCCTATTCACCCCCCCCCCCATAGCACACAGTTATTAGGGCCCCTATTCACCCCCCCATAGCACACAGTTATTAGGGCCCCTATTCACCCCCCCCCCCCCCCGATAGCACATAGTTATTAGGTGGGGGTCTCTTTAAGGCGTCGTCTTCTCTTTGGCCGCTGTCTGATATTTGGGACGATCCAAAGACATCAAACTCTCCCGTAAGACATCTCTTCTCTCCCAGCGTCCAGGAGGAAAGAAAGAAGTGATCTGGTGAATCCGGGGCCCAGGGGGATATGAAGTCAGAGAAACAAGCACTACAAGTCCCACAAGAGGCTCCAGCCCAAAGGTCTCATCACATTCCGGGATATTATACAAGAGAAGGATTCCTAATAATAACAACGCGTTATCGGCTTCACAGAGGACGCAGGGAAACGTACTACAAATCCTAATAATAACAACGCGTTATCGGCTTCACATAGGACGCAGGGAAACGTACTACAAATCCTAATAATAACCACGCGTTATCGGCTTTATATAGGATGCAGGGAAACGTACTACAAATCCTAATAATAACAACGCGTTATCGGCTTTATATAGGACGCAGGGAAACGTACTACAAATCCTAATAATAACAACGCGTTATCAGCTTTATATAAGACGCAGGAAAACGTACTACAAATCCTAATAATAACAACGCGTTATCGGCTTCACATAAGACGCAGGAAAACGTACTACAAATCCTAATAATAACAACGCGTTATCGGCTTTATATAGGATGCAGGAAAACGTACTACAAATCCTAATAATAACAACGCGTTTTCGGCTTCACATAGGATTTGTAGTACGTTTTCCTGCGTCCTATGTGAAGCCGATAACGCGTTATTATTATTAGGATTTGTAGTACGTTTTCCTGCGTCCTATATAAAGCCGATAACACGTTATTATTAGGATTTGTAGTACGTTTTCCTGCGTCCTAATAATAACAACGCGTTATCGGCTTTATATAGGACGCAGGGAAACGTACTACAAATCCTAATAATAACAACGCGTTATCGGCTTCACATAGGACGCAGGCAAACGTACTACAAATCCTAACAATAACAACGCGTTATCGGCTTTATATAGGACGCAGGGAA